>NC_136992.1:9763643-9898643 GCF_032717465.1 Coenobita brevimanus | reverse complement strand
CACCAACACTGCAATACACTCCACCAACCCTGCAATATTCTCCACCAATCCTGCAATACTACACCCAACCGCTCCTGTCGGGTTTACTCAGCTGCACCCCACCCAACTCCGAAATACTCTACCTTACATCACATGCTAATTCCAACTCTCTCCACCCCATCCAACCCCGCAATTATCTCACTTCATCCCACGCATTCCAGTCATACTTATTCTCGCCTGTCAATTTTACTTCTCTCCATCGCACCCAACCCCATCCTTAAGCTACTACACTCCACCCAAGCCTCCGCACTTTAACATACCTTACTTGTGTATTTTACCTCACCCCACCTCACTAAAACCCTCTATATTCTTCCCTGCCCCACCTGTCAATTTTCCGTTCCACCCCACTTAACCCTGTCACTGCTGTACCCCACCTTCCCCAACTCCTCCACACTGTACCCTATCTCACTTGTCAGTTTACCCTACATCATCTCACTTCACCCCTTCTTACTCCACCCTACCTCAGTTCAAATTTACCCCATCACACCCCACCTAACCCTCAAACTACGCCATTCTACCCCACCCAACTTCGCCATTCTCTACCCTGTCTATCTGTCAATTTTATCACATTTCTCCCCATACCGTCCCGCCGACGTCTACTCAACCGTATCTGTCAGTTTTACCCCTTTCCACCACACGCAACCCCGCCAATACCCCACTGCACCCCATCCACCCCTCCATTACCCTACTACACCCCATCCAAAATTGCTGTACTCTACCCTGCCTCCTTTAGCACTTTTACGTACCTCACTCCAACCCACAATTATCGCACTACCCCCACCCAACCTCGTTATTATGCCACTCCTATTCACCCAATCCCACCATTACCTCTCACCTGTTATTCTAACTTTACTCCTCTCAGCCCATTCCCCTCATGCATTACAACGCTTGACAGTTTTATCCCATTCCGTTACTCGTACAACCAACCCCGCCATTACCAGTTCCTTCCTCCCCCAACGAATCCTGTCATACTCCAACTGGTAATTTTACCTCATTTGAACCAGCTCAATCCCACCATTGCCATACTCCACGACATCCAAACCTTGCCAAGCCCTGCCTTACCTTGCTTATCACTTTTAACCCACTCCTCCCCACTACCCAATTATTAACCCACTCCACCCCCTCAATCGCTCGTACCTCACCCCGTCAGTATTACTTCCCTCCACCCCTCTCAACCCCGTCATCATCGCAGTCCACCCCACCCAACCTCTCATTATTCCACTTCGCTCCACCCATCCCCATGAAACTCTACCCTACCTCAACTGTCAATTTTACCCCACAGCACACCATTCAACCCCACAATCACCCAAATTCCAATCCATACTGTCGAATCATACTCTCCCCTACCTCATTTGTCAGTTTTACTCAACTCCGCTCCACCCAACATCATCATTTACCACACCACCCCTCACAAACCCGACAACCACTACCTTACCTTATCCGTCAATTTTATCTCTACCTACCCCAGTCAACCCTTCCATTACCCCACTACACCCCTACCTACCGCGCCATTTTCTACTCTTCGAAGCATGTTAATTTTACCCTACACTGCCTTAATGTTGCACGCTAAAATATACCTCATCTGTCAGTCACACCCCACGCCACCCCACCCAAACCCCGTCATTTCCACACTTCACTCTGTCCAACCCTGTTGTACTCTACACAAACTTTTGTCAGTTTTAGTTCACTCCTTCCACTCAACAGCGTCATTCTCTACCCTACCCTTCCACCATACAGAACCTCGTCATTCTCTATTCTACCTCACTTTTTTTTTTTTATGCGAAGAAGAAGGAACCAAAGGCCGCGAGCCCGCAATTGTTGTTCCTTCCAAAAGAAAAATAAAATACAAGTAGGTTTTAACCTACTGATCCCGATCAAACCCCGCCATTACCGCACTTCACCTCACCCAGAGTACCATACTCTACCCTCTCTCACCTGTGACTTTAACCTCAGTCCACCCCATCCAACTCCGCCATTACTACACTCCACTACATCGAACTCGACCATACTCTGTTTCACCCTACTCAAACCCACCATCCTCTACCTTACCTCAGCGGTCAGTTTTGCCCTAATACAGCCCACACATGCGCGTCACACAGAGTACGTCGTCTGTCAGTTTTACCCACTCCACCACATCGAACCCCACCGTTATGCCATTCCACCCCAACTCAGTTATACTGTAGTCTACCTCACATTCCAATTTTAACCTACTCCACCCTACCCAACCCCACCACCTTCCCACTCCAAAACAATCAACCTCATTATACTCTACCATATCTTACCCGTCAATTTCACCTCACTCCACCACACCAACACCTACAGTTATCCCACTCCACCCCACCCAGTTCCGTCAAACTCAACCGCTCTTCAGCTGCCAACTTTACTTTGCGTACTCCACCCTTCCCAGTCAGTCAATACCCAGCTCCACACATCCAAACCCATCTTTTTCCTTCCTGCCTCACCCGTCAGGTGCAACCCATTCCATGCAACTCAATCTCATGATTCTCCCATTTCATCCCACCACACCCAGTCATACTGTAGCCTATATTATATGCAAATCTTACACGACTCCACCTCACTCCATTCACACTAACCCCTGCCATAATCGACCCCACCTCACTTGTCAGTTTAAGCCCACTCCACCATACCTAACCCCACGATTATTCCACCCCACCCATTCCTTAAATTATCCCATTTCACCCCACTCAGGTGTGTGACAGATGCAACACATCCACAACATTCCTCGTGTTACACCAAACACAAGTCCCCCCCATCTACTCCAACAGCCACCCCACTCACACAAGCAGACATCACAACACAGTCCCAACGCACAAGCACTACACCTACAACACAGACACACGTAGGGAACACACCACCCCGAACACGCATGAACATATTATATGTAAATGTTGATGGCCTCGAAAAAAAAAAAAATCAGAAATAGAACTATCCCTCCAAGACCACGATATATACGAAGTACTCCTACATGAAATGACACACACACACACACACACACACACACACACACACACACACATATACACAGCAGACCCCGAAAATCAAACACTACTCGCACATCTGTTCAGACAGAGCTGAGGGTCTTGGGGGAGGTCTCATTACATAGAATCACCTACCAATCCTCTACAGAGACACACCACAAACAGCACAATCATATTTAAAGAATGGCACGTTAGAAATACATTCACTAAGTATCAAGTCTGGCTGCGGTTGAAGAGTCAGCTTGGCCATACAGACCGAGGTTCCTTTACTAGTAATTATACATCTTCTCTCCTCCAACTTTCCCAAACACACACCATTACCCAGCATCACCCGACCCAACCCCACGATACCCAAACTTACCTTATCTTGCAGTTTAATCTCACTAGACCCCACCCATTCCCACCATGCTTCAACCTACCTTACTTGTCACCTGAACTTTACTCTGCTCTTCACCAACCAGTCCCGTCATACTCTACCCTACCTCACCTGCCAGTTTTACCACACTCCTCCCAAACTAGCGCCACCATTATCCCAGTCCATCCAATCCAACCTAAAATCAAATGTTAGTTTTACCCCACCCTATCCCATTCAAGCCCATCCGTGACCCATTCCACTCCACACATAGACACCATACTTTACCCAACCTCACTAGTCTATTTTACCCAATTCCACATCAACCTGTTCAGCCATAATATTTCCTAACTCACATTAAAGTTTTACCCCACTACAGCCCACCCAACCGTGCCTTACTGTACCCCACCTCACCTCTTATTTGACCCAACCCTGCCCCAACCAACCACACCATTACCCCATTCGACCTGACCCATTACCACTATTACCCTAATCCACCCCACCAAACTCCGCCATTATCCTAATCCAACCCAACAACCCCCTCCATTGATCATTCGATCAATCTCCTCCATTACCTCAGTCCACCCTAACAAACTCAGCATTTACCACAATATACTCAGCTATATCCCACTATTACGTCACTCCAACACACCAGACACCGCATTTACCCCAGTCCACCTCACCAAACCCTGCCTTTACCTAATAGCACCCCACCGAACTCCGCCATTACCCCAGTGCACCCCACCGAACGCCGCCATTACCCCAGTGCACCCCACCAAACCCCATCATTATTCCCAGTGCTTCCTACCTACACGTATACCTTCAGTGATGCCGCAGAGTAGGGTCACAAGGGTCACTGATTCCAGCATTACGCCCTGAATCAAACACGACTAGGCTGTGTGGCTCTGAGTGAACACCACTGAACAGTGTGGTTCTGCTTGTGTAACCATTATTGTCCACGGCGAACCATATTTATAATATTACATAATGCTAAATGTGAAGCTATTAAAAGAATTCAGGACCAAAAACAGTCCATTGCTTACCTAATGGTGCTGGAGAGACGCCTTCACGAAGTATTACCATATAACGGTGCATTGTGCTGCTCGGCTGTACAAGCGCTCCTCAACTCTCCCTCTCCCACGAAAGGAGGATGATCGCCTGTAGGAGAAGGGCAGCTTTTGTCTTAAGTCCATCGGGTTTTTCTCCAAATGAACCTGGAGCCACAAGAGCAGCAACAACAACAACCTTGCAGTTCCTCAGCATCTGGGTCTACGTTGCATCTACCTGTTGTACGAAACAATCACACTTCCATACACTTGACCGTAAATAATTTGGCAGAGAGAGAGAGAGAGAGAGAGAGTTGGGATGCAAAAATGAAATAACTCAGGAGAGGGAGGGAGTCTGGAGGTAAAGGGGACAAGAAATGCTCGTATATCGTAATACAAGGAAGAGCAGTATGTGATTACATAGGTTTTGGCTATTTAGTAAGTTATAAACACCAGAGAATATGAGACATTCAAATGCCACTGCATCTGGTGTGTATATATGGCCTCCACCTGAAAATCTCTGTTACTCTGAAGGTGTAATGTACAAAAATAATTAGTGATGCTACTTTCATTTTTCCTGTAGGTAATAGTATATCTGTCTATCTACTGTATTTATGTAACTATTTATCTATAATTACAGATATGGGTATATTTAATATTCCCGATCATTGCCGTCTTTCCTTATCCCCTCCCCCCCACAAAAAAAAAAAAAATCTAGTGAAGTTTTTAACTGCTCACATAACCTGTGGTGCGGAGACAAGCTTCGTCAAGAATGCAAGACGCCAAACACGCCAAACTCGCACTAACAACTTGACGAGGAGCCAAGCCGAACTTACCTAATTCCATGGCGCAGTCTGGCAGGGAAAGGTGAGACAAATTCTGTCACAGAATATCATCCCTTTCAGCCACAAGCCATCTATTTTGCTAATTTCTTTCAGCTGTTAAACAAGCTTATCATCCATTTACGCGATGTAACAATATTTTCCTATGGCTCTACACTGAGTGACAGTCAAATGGTTTCTTATACCTCAGATCATTCATGCCTTAAATGCCTGGACTGATCATCCCAGACCAGGACTTCTACGATCCTGATGAGGCAACAAGGCTATGACGCTGTTGACATAACTATAGCTGTAAATTTACTTATGAATATTATAAATACCAAACCTATGAATAACTAACATAACCGTGAAAACCAAATTATTTTTTCCTTCTTTGTTAGGATGAGCATCGAAGAATATGTTTTTCACAACTAGATTAAGTATTGTGTGTGTGTGTGTGTGTGTGTGTGTGTGTGTGTGTGTGTGTGTGTGTGTGTGTGTGTGTGTGTGTGTGTGTGTGTGTGTAGGGACCCCAGGCTAGGCTATCGTAGTCCAGTACATTTAGCGGTAAATGACCAACTACTTCCCACGGTGGCATTAATTGATCGTAAAAACTTCCTCTTGGAGATACGAACCTTTGCAAGGCCGTAACTCAGAGTGGAGCGTTCTAACCACTACACCACCAGGTTTTTGTAATATATGTGACTAAACTTCAGTATTATCGATTTTATTACGTTTAGGACAGCACTTAAGAAGGAATGGGTTAATGCATACTATTTACTGTATGACTCCTCCAGCTGAAAATTACTGTCCTGAGTTTAAAAAAAAAAATCGTCTGGTTAGTAACAATAAAATGAAAAAGAAGTCATTTCCTGAAAGGGTTAAAGTTTTTGCGTAATTCTGAGATGTTGATATTAGTTTCAAGATATTAATGAATTTATGATTAAAACACACACACACACACACACACACACACACACACACACACACACACACACACGCCCATACCCATACACTGAAACACTGCTTTATTAGCAAGGTAGTATTTACAAGGGCGTGAAAAGCCTCCTAAAGCACAAGAAAGTTGTCTTAAAGACGTCCAGAGTATTTCTTTGAGCCTACACAGTGGAGCTTTATTATACTCTTTTCACCTTAATTTGGTTCAAGCCTTTGTCCTTTTGCGTCTTGTTTCACGTAGCTTGGTGCAGAATATAATGCTACGGCCTGACATCCTTTCCTCAGCGCTTCTTCGTGACTAGCACCATGTCTTGTGTTGATCTGTTGCTACAGCTCAGCATTCAAGATGGACAGAGGGCAATTTTAGGCCAAGAAGGAGTAAAAATGATATTACACACTCGTCTGTCTATCTGTCTGTCTGTCTGTCTTTTGATCTGCCTGTCTGTCTTACCGTCGTTCTGAAATTCATGTTATACTTTCATTACAATCCTGCCTATCCCATCCCTACTCAGTGAGGACCACGTGTACTTCTCGGCGTGGGACGGGATATGGGTGTATGAAAATAAAGATTCCAACATGGGCAACGCTAAGAGACTACCGGGGGAACTGCTGACCTCCATGCTATCCCAGGTGAGGCCAGGTCAGATTACAAGAGATTAAGATAGATTAGCTTGGGCTAGGTTAGCTCTGATCAGGTTAAGTTAGATTAGGTTGGGTTAAGTTAGCTTAGGCCAAGTTAAGTTAGGTTATGTTGGGTCGGGTTAGCTTAGCTTAAATCAAGTTAAGTAAGATTAGATTGGGTTAGGTTAGCTTAAATCAAGTTAGATTAAGTTGGGTTACGTTAGCTTAGATCAAGGTATGTTGCACTGGGTTAGTTAGGTAAGGTATCGTGGTTCGTAATGGTGTTGATGTAAAGTTAGTGACTCTGAAGCTCGTACTAGGATTGATAGACGGCTGAGTGGGAGGTCAATCATCACTTGGAGAGAGAGAAAGCTGTGTGTAATGGTCTCCATAGTTGTTAAGGGCCTGGGGTTATGAGAAGTGTCAAAACAAAAATTGTGGATATGGGAAGGAAACAGGTGAATGTTGAGGGATGGAGTAAGTACTTGCAAATGTAATATTATGCAGGTGATGCTGGATCTTAGTTAGCACTCACAGGCTCTGATGTGCTGCTAATGTAATGTTATGCAGGTGATGCTGGGTGTTTGTTAGCACTCACAGGTTCTAATGTGCTGCTAATGTAATGTTATGCAGGTGATGCTGGGTCTTTGTTAGCACTCACAGGTTCTGACATGCTGCTAATGTAATGTATGCAGATGATGATATACTGCATGTTAACACTCTCAGGTTCTTGTGACTCACTCACAACTTAATAAAATCATCTGGCGTTTCCCAGAATAGAAAGCTAGAGATGTTCCGACCGTGACAGAGTTAATGGCAGGCACGGATTTGGGGAAGGGAGAGGGGTAGGGGTACGCCTCCTCCTGTTTTCCGCAAACATTAATTATTTTTAAAGTTATGAGTATGAAAATAAAAGTAGCAAATATTTCATTTCACTTGAATTTATCAAGATAACCGTATTGTTGTTATTAAGGTATGTAAAAATTAGGGGCATTTTTTGGGGTAGTTTAAATGCATTAACTGGCATGGCTGTAAGGAATTCCCCCCCCCCCCTCCTCTATTCAAGAGGGCAGAATCTGGTTCTGAATGGTACATGTACTGACACTCTCAGGCACCTACAGCTCACTTTAAGGTGTTTACAATGAAAAGAAAAATTACATATTCAGCTGCTGGTGGGTCATAGGAACCTAGGTATATATACTGGTATCATTAACTCTCTCATTGTCAGGACAGTCAAGTATTTTTAGTTTGGGAGTGAGACTCTGGTGTGGCGTGAATGTGAAAAGTAAAGAATTTTCTGTCACGCATAAAGTTTTCAAGTGAAGTGTTTTGGTCATCAGGCACAGAGCGTTGCCATACAGTACCTGAGAGAACACCACCACAGGAGGAAATACACCGTCGTCAACTGCCAGGACATCAGGTAGGCTAAGAGTGATCAGAGCACTGCACCGACATCAGGTAAAGGTGATTTGAGAGCTACTTGGACATCAGGTTAAGGGCGATCCCAGAGGAAGTCAAGTAAGAGTGATCCCAGAGCTACTTGGACACCAGACTAAGAGCGATCCCAGAGCTGCTTGGATGCCAAGTAAGTGCGATCCCAGAGCTGCTTGAACGTCAAATAAGAGTGAACAGAGAACTATATGGACATCAGGTAAGAGTGGCCAAGGAATTACTTGGACATCATGTAAGAGTGACGACCATCATCTATGTTAACCTCTAAACAACTTCATTCGAGAGGTTAAGGTGCTGGAGCGGGACACCTTCATGTGGTGGCACCAACATGACCAGGCAGCTCAATTACCTCTTTATAAAAACGTCTTGTAACTACTTTCTTGTCTCAAGAAACAAGTATCGTTCTATAGAATTTACTAGTGTATCTCGTCTGTCATTTACCATTCCTTCTATAAACAGTCCTACACATGTTTTTCCAGCCACTTTCTTACCTACGTTGACATTAAAGTCTTCAATCAGCAATGTATATTTAGACTATCTTGTTCCATTACCTGATTGATGTCATCATAAAATGTTTAAGTTTCTTCGTCTGAGCTTTGTGAAGTTTATTAATCCTTTCACGTTCACCCTGTTAGTTTTCTGGAGATGGAATCCAAATACTTGTTTGCACCGCTTGGTAAATATTTTCATTCTTGGCCAGTTTCACCCTCTAAAAGTTGCTTCATTACCATTCACCGTACCTCAGTGGCCCCCTAAATATTTACTCTGTTATAAACTCAAAAAAAAAAAAAAAAAAAGTATTGTATATTATATTCTCAGCCACGTAGGTCCAGACTTTGCTCATGCTACGTAGGCTACTACCTATGATCTTGTGTTCAAGTCAAATTTATGAACTTTTAATTGATGGTTTCAGATTTTGATACAATTTAGAGTGGAAACATGGAATTTGATATGAACCTGACAGTATCAGCTGAGTCAACAGCTTCTGGTGTCTCTCCTGTGACCTTGGGAAGGAGCTGAGAACTAGTGACAGTTTCGTTTTGTGCCATGCATGTCCTGCCCTGATGTGTTAGAATGTAATTCGAATTCCTTGAAAGCAATTCAAATGAATTTGTCACAACTTCTGTGTTGCCGAAAAGTGGATCTTCAAAATATTTGCCACGAGATTTGCAATAAATTCCATGAAGGGGTTCATGAATCTGGCCACCCAGGCGAGTGTGTCTGATTTAATGTTGACTTTCACAACGTTGCCAGCTGTTTTCTGATCCTAAGAAGTCTATTCCACAAATTGTTAAACATATCAGTGAGTTTACTATAACGTGACAGCTCAGTTCATCCCTGCAGGTACCGCCAATTACCAACTATTGGTGTGGAGGTGGACGTGTTGTGCCGCGGGTCTTCCTCACTGCAGGTTGATCGTGTCACCCTAGTACTGCCACAGGCCAAACCCCACATTGCCTTCCACACACGTCCCACTGCTACAGCCACTGCCACTGCCAAAGCTGCTGCTGCCATCAACATTGTCCTGCCATTAACGGGTCGCAGGGAAACCTTCCAGCAGTTCCTGGCCGACCTACAGGAGGCAATGGCGCCACAGGCAGACCTGCAGCTTGGCCTGACTGTCGTGTACATTGAGGATGGAGGAAGCGAGGCAGCAAGAGCCACACTGGAGTCTGCCACAGCTGCCATCCCTCGCCTCCACACTGACTTCCTGCTGCTGCCACCACAGAAGTTCTCACGTGCGCGTGCACTGAAGGTTGGAGTGGAGCAGAGCAACATCACAGCCCCGGTGGTGTTCCTATGTGACGCTGACGTCATGTTCACCAACACCTTCCTCACACGCTGCCTCGCCACGCCAGTCAGGGGATCACAGGTGGGTGGCAGGTGGTGTCAGGTATGTCAAGTGTGTGTTGCAGGTGTAGATGCAGGTTAGGTGCAAATGAGTGTAGGAGTGTCAAGCAAATCAAAATTCGTCACAGGTTTGCTTCAGGTTTAAGTATGTGTCAAGTGTGAACCAGCTGTGTCACAGGTGGGTCAGGTATATTACAGGTGTGGCAGGGAAGCCAGATGTATGTAAATGTTACAGCTGTGTCACAAGTGTGTCAGGGGTAACAGGTGTGTTAGGGCTGTCAGTGGGGCACGCGTGTGTCGTGGATGCACAGGTATGTCTAGGGTCAAGCTTGATTGGACATCTCAGTTATTGGATCCCTCCGTATAGTGGCTTTAGTGGAATGCTGCCGCCCTCACCAACACGCATCAGGGATTGTGGCCATGATAACTTGGTCAGCAAAGCAATTTCTTTATGCAGTTTTGCACATACAATTGACCTGTGATAAAGACCAAACCTAGATTTTCAAGTTTCTCGATTCACCCTTCCCACCCAACTTCAAAGCTAATCACAGAGTGCCTCAGAATCTAGGAGGCGTTTTGTATTACATCTTCATGCACACAGAAGTCTTATGCAGAGGACAAGCCTACTGGTTTTCAAGGTGTTTGGTGTCCCTCGCCCAACCCACAACAACCCGAATGCATGGCACGTAGTCGATGCTGTATCTTATTAGTCAGGTCACCTTATGTTGTTTTGCTTTATAGCTAGGATTATGGCGAAGGTCATGTGTTGTAATATTCAGCTTCAAAGTCAGTACCACCCCCCAGTATTCCACACTTCCCCAAACTGTCATAGATTGTGATTGCCATACCTTTTTTATTAGATTTTCTTTTGCTGCGTTACCTCACATGCATAATAAGACTGTGATACAAATATGACAAGGGAATTATCTTAAAAAAAAAAAAAAAAAAAGGGAGGGCGGGCGTCCGAGGAGGAAACAGGTGAAGGTCAACCCTCGTCAACCACACCTCATTGTCCCAAGCCGGTATTTGTCAGTGACATACATCAAAGCTCATATGTTTCAACAATGCCCTCCATCACATTAGTAGATTCTGTCTCTCGGTAAGTAGACCATTTCTGTATCTTTAGTTTAATACACAAAGTTGGTCAAGGCAAAATGATGCCAGTTCAATTGATTTTTCACTTTTACTGCAGCCTCTCACCTTTATACACACACACACACACACACACACACACACACACACACACACACACACACACACAGATACACACACCATTTGTACACCATGCACGAGGTTATGTACTGTGTTAGTATCACTTTAAGAAAAAACTGCAAATTCTTAAGTAACTTGCTGTCAAGAAAATTTTGGACACACGTGCACATTTGTGTTGCTTGTGATCTTGTACAGCAGTAGGCAAGAGCCATTCAGGTATAGTGCCTTGGTGGTATATTGTTATTACAAAATATTCATCACTTATGATACCTAACAAAATGTGGTATTTAGACGTAAAGAATATTGCACAACAAACTCTATGGTACCTCCTACAAAAAGCAAACTTATTATATATATATATATATATATATATATATATATATATATATATATATATATATATATATATATATATATACAGTATATATATATATATATAAATATATATATATATATATATATATATATATATATATATAGATAGATAGATAGATAGATAGATAGATAGATAGATATAGATAGATAGATAGATAGATAGATAAGAGAGAGAGAGAGTCAACCCCCTATCAAATCCTCCTTTCTAGGTGTACTTCCCCGTGGCCTTCTCCCAGTACAACCCTGCCCTGCTCAACCCCCTGGGCGGCACCCTCAAATACCCTCAGGCCAAAAGCTGGCTGGAGGAACCCTACCTGGACGACAACTTCGGGTTCTGGCGCCTGTGGGGCCATGGTGAGGCGCCATCAGACGATTTGTTCATGATTCTCTTTACCTGAGTAAAACCGTCTGTGGCATACTATGAGACCTCACAGTGGTACCGTACACCTTACATATAACTACATCATACAATGCCGTACCACACACACACACACAGCAACTCTTCCAACCCCTGCATACCAATCATTCAGTTAACATCTCCTTCCCCACGCAGGAATGGTTTGCATCTACAAGTCAGACTTCGTGCGAATAGACGGCTTCAACCCCAACCAGACCCAGTGGGGAGGAGAGGACGTAACCTTCCTTAAGGTTACCGCTCGCATGGGCTACAAGATTGTTAGGTGAGATGGTGTTTGGGGTTGATTAGTGGTTCTTAAGACGGTTAAGTGTTTTAACATCGGACCTCACCAGGAAGAGCGGGTGTTATGTTTTGACAGGTGTGTGTGTATGTGTGTGTAATTCACCGGGTCGGTCAGGATCACTTGATGGTCGTGATCGTCAGCTTTTTACCCTCCCGGAAGGGAGCTGAGAGCTCATATAGTCCGATCTAAGGGCAAGGCTGTGACCTTCACACACGCACACACCCGTCCCCTTGCTCAAGGGGGACAGTAACCACCCACTTCGTCAGTGAAACTTTTCGCAACCTGAGCGAGGCGCGAACTCCCGTCCACCAGTTGGCAAGCGAGAACGTTACCACTGCACCAGCGAGAGGTGTGTGTGTGTGTGTGTGTGTGTGTGTGTGTGTGTGTGTGTGTGTGTGTGTGTGTGTGTGTGTGTGTGTGTGTGAACATATCACCTTAGTCTCACCCGATTTTTACCATACATGATAGAAGATTTGAGTGTCAACAAATCTAATGAATCTGTCTTATTTTAGAGCAATAGATTAAAAGTCAGTCAGATGGCTACGTGAAAGTCAGAGCTGGCATAATCAGCTTAAACAGTTTTGCCCATTTCAGATCAGGCTTGGAGTACGATTTGATGGAAAGGCAAGAATGACGTTATTCAATTTTTAAACCAATCAGTCAAAGGTCATGTGTTTGTGAGAGTAAACGCTGAAAAGATGATGGTAGTAATGGTGAGGAGGAGGAACAAGAAGAAGAGATTATGATGATGATGATGATGGTGACTATGATGATGACAGAGTCGGTTAGGGTGATGCTGCTGCTGCTGATGATGTTCATGGAACGGTTGAGGTGATGACATTGAAGATGATAGTGATGATGACGGTGATGATGATGATGATGATGATGATGATGATGGTAACCTTTGGTAATCACCTGCAGATCACTGGACTACGGGCTCTTCCACCGCTACCACCCCAAGAACTGCTCAGCGGTGGGGCAAGGCCATATAATGGCGTGTCTAAGGGTACGTGCTGTGTGTGTGTGTGTGTGTGTGTGTGTGTGTGTGTGTGTGTGTGTGTGTGTGTGTGTGTGTGTGTGTGTGTGTGTGTGTGTGTGTGTGTGTGTGTGTGTGTGTGTGTGTGTGTGTGTGTGTCTGAGTTCATTCTCTCACCTTGAGGATGCCTATTATAAATTTTTATTCATTTTAGTCCAGTCAAAATAGCCTCTCCCAGGGCTCCTGCTCTCATAACTTCGTGGGTAATATAGGAACGGACAATGAATGGTTTGTTTGATGTTTCAGAACTGTATCTAGCTTAGGATAAACTGCCAAGCTGGTTACGTGCAGTCAAATAGTAAAGTCCGTTCGCCTCCCGTGCCTCTTTCTCATTACTGGATTCACAGATGCTTGAATGTGACGTAGTGGATAAGGCGTATATTATCAACCACCGATGAATGATAATGTGCACCTCACTTCACTACGTCACAGTCAAGCGTCTATGAATCCAGCGATGAAATAGAGACAGGAGAGGTGAACGGGAAGCCTTCACCAACTCCTTCATTGTTTGAGGGCCTTTCCTAAACAACAAAAAATCGTCTGCTTCAAGCAAGAATCAAACTACCGACTTTAATTCACTTAAGGCTAAGGGCTGGAGGGGCTGTATATCCGAGGGTGACTGGCGTTTTTTGCTCACATAATGCTACTCAGGGATGGGTGAGACTGATTACCCTCTCTTTAAAAGAAAAAAGGATGATGGCTGGCAGACCTTTCATTGTTTGAGTTATGAAATGAAGCGCAGTGGTGTAAACAACTCGGCACCTCTCAAAACAAATTCATAAATAAATATAGTTTATATATATATATATATATATATATATATATATATATATATATATATATATATATATATATATATATATATATATTTCTGATATAAAAGAAAAAAAATGGGAGTGCTGTTGAGAATGACGGAGTTGGAAGACGGGAATCAGTTCTTCACAATAACAACTCAGCAGCGAGTCAGACACAGATACGCCAGCTGACTGGATGGCCGGAGGACAATTACACTTTTTGGTAGTTCCTTTACCATAACTTGGAGCAGGTTTTCGACATTTTGCATCTATTATCCGTAGCTCGATGCCAAATGAGAGCTCTATATCCTTTTCATAGCACTTCTTTGCTACTACCACTGTGTTTGTGTTGATCTCCCTGTACCAGCTCCGCATCTAAAAGAGAAAGTAGTTATGATCAAGTTAAAAAGAAAAGAGTATAGTGCGAGAGGCTAGGTAGCAATCAAAGCTGAACAGCGCGAAGCGGTGCACTCAACTGGTATGGCCGCTGGTGATTACGAGGAGCCTACACGTGATAGCGCTGTGCAAACTGGGTGGAGCAAGGCAGTTGCGGTGTCCACCAGGGAGCCAAATCTTCTCATTTTTTCCTTGCAACTCGCCGTACGAAGGAACCCGGTCCGACCCTGGTGAGGCCATGTCTACCATAATAGGGCTTCGGTTCCCTACGCGGTGTATGTACTGATCTGTCCCTGTAGTATGACTCCCCAGAAACAGTTGCATTCCTGTGGCAAACGGATCTGACGGGCCACACAGACTGGTGTTAAGCTACAACAATGAAAACAACAGCAACTCAATGTCAGCTGTGTGACATAGGTACTGACTGATTGGCTGGCGGGAGGACAGTTACCGTCACTGATTCATTTCCTAATCAGACACTCACAAATCTCCAATAAACCCAAGACGCCTGCCCACAGTTTGCGGCGAGTAAATAAAACACTTTCGCCGGATTAGTACATATATAATTAACCAGCTTCATAAATCGCAGTAGTGGTAATACACCCAAACTGCCTGGCCTGTAGTGCTGGAATGTGGCCGGGGATTAATGAACTGTTTTATTTGTGGTAGGTGGAGGCGCTCACCATCCACTCATTCGATGTAGTGCTGCTCTCGGATGTCTGCCCTTTCCTCTCCTCCCTCCTTTCCTTACTTCCTCTTCTGTTTTTCTTTACTTCATTCTTTCCTCGTCCTTTTGCCCACGGGTGACTTTACACTCCCTCCTTTGTCTTTCTTTCCTTCATTCTTTCCTGTTCCTTTTGCCTATGGGTGACTCTACACTGAGTGGCACGCCAAATGGTTTTCTGTACACCAGGAAACCGTTTACTATGCTGGGTGGTAACCATATAACTAAAGCATGGCGTCTGGTGGCTTAGTGGGTAATTGCGGCGCTCCAATCGGATTGAGCCGGTGAAGGTTTATATCCAAGGGATGGTTGGGGTTATTGCTCACGTTATGCCACTCAGGGATGAGTGAGGCTGGTCACTCATCTTAAATGTCAGGACCAACTTGCCTAGCCCCGGGCTTCTACGCCCCTCATGGGGCAACTTAGGATTGGATGATGGATGGATGAATTATTACCGATGAATCAAAGAATGATATTCCTGCTGATGCCAGATGATTATATTCACTGAGGGAAAATTATGGCAGTTAATTGGTCTATAACTATCATGACTTACTAATTACAGGCAGGACACAGTACTTAAGTATTCTGTTTAGGCAATCACTACATAATTATGTTCAGCATATGTTTGGCTACACATTCCTAGCCCTCTTCTGTCTAACTTTCTAATTCGAGTTAACTGACATTATTAGTCCTTCATTTTCACAACAGGTTAACTGAAGAACAATCTTCCTCAGTCTGTCTTTCCTACTGCCTATGACCTCCACAGTGTTTCCGGGCATCTCGAAACGAACGAATTTTCTTCTGGCATTTTTTTTTAAAGAGATCGTTTGCAGGCTTTCAGATTCCGGTTACTTCTAATTAGCATAGAGAAAACAAAAATAAGTAATTTAACCTAGAGTCACTATTATTATTATTATTATTATTATTATTATCATCATTATTATTGGTATTGTCATTCCCATGCCTACAACCTTCAATCATTTAGCCCCACCAACCCGGTGATATATATTTTATTTTAATCACGCTACCGACAGACGAGTTAATGCAACTTATAACAGCCACCCATAGCGGCAAGACAATTAACGAATTCTATATAAATGAAGGCTATAATTAATCCCTACATTAACTCCATCGCCACCATCGACGCCCTGACCTCAACCCTCCAGTACCAGCATTTTGTGGAGTGACCATTTCCCCGAACTGGAGGTTCTTTGTTGCAGTGTTCAGTATAAATGATCAGTATCTGTATCACTCAGTATTATACATAACGGTATAATTACCAGCCGAGACAGCGAAGCTGGTATTAGTTTTCGGTTTGTGTGTGTGTGTGTGTGTGTGTGTGTGTGTGTGTGTGTGTGTGTGTGTGTGTGTGTGTGTGTGTGTGTGTGTGTGTGTGTGTGTGTGTGTGTGTGTGTGTGTGTGTGTGTGTGTGTGTTAGCACTATAACTTCGCAACCTCTGCAGATATCATCACAAAATTTTACAGGTGTGTAGCCGGAAGAAAAAGTGATCACGAGTTCGAAATTGGTGAAAGTAGGTCAAGGGTTGCCTGTTACCACGACAACTTCGGAACCGCTCAAGATATCACATAATTTTGCAGGTGTGTAGTAGGGATGAAAATCTCCCGAGTTCGAAATTGGTGAAAGTAGGTCAAGGTGAAGGTTATATTCCGACCATCGCTAGAGATGTATCGGCTCGCGGCTGGTGTGATTCCCCCCTTGGGGGAGCCTCAAGTTATATTTACTCTCATGTAGGTAAAGGAATAGATAAAAGTAATGCAGGGCCGTGAACAATAGGAAGGAATGATTGATAAATATATAGCAGAAAGTGAAAGATAATGAGAGGGAGAGAGAGAGAGAGAGAGAGAGAGAGAGTACCTTTCAAAGACAATTCCGACATAACAAAGCAGCAACTACAAGTGTCTGAAGAAACGCCTAACGCTCAGAGTACACCTAATAACACCTCAACATTATTACTTACCCGCTGATTATCCATGAGCAATCAAAGTAAAATTAACAACACAACGAGAATACACTGGTGACGTTTGGAAGCTGTGAGAGAGAGAGAGAGAGAGAGAGAGAGAGAGAGAGAGAGAGAGAGAGAGAGAGATGGTGAGACGGTGTCACAAGCGCGCTCCGTGTCCTCTGCCTCACTACAGCGTGGAATCGAATACTGTTCCTTTTCGCTTCCTCGAAGCAGTGTCAGAACTGATGAAGATACGAGAAGTTGACCACCTGACTTTCAGTTTAATGATGTGTTGTTACTGATTAATTGTTGATTACTTAATATTTTATTACAGTACAAATAGTCGAAAGCGAGTTACAGCATCTTTTAACTGTCTTGAAAGTGTTACAACTAATGAATCAGTAACATGACTACACGTCTGACTGTTAACGCCTTCATGACGACCGAAAGTTTAACGATTTTATTCAATATTCCCTCAGACAGTTATATTTATCTTAACAACCGCCTTCAATCGACCATGGATTATCAAAACTTTACACATCCGATGATGACATAAATCTCAACTCTATTATGGTGGTACCAATCTTAAGTGGCGGTTTGGGTGGGGCACGAACCTCTGTACAGTGGTGCCACGTGTTCCATACCCGCTATGTGAACGGCTCTGATATATGTTATAGGCATCACAATAAGATAAACACATAAGAATATAATGGTAAAGTGTGTATTATAATATATGAAAGAACAGTAAACTGATTATGCGTAAAATATTTATACGGCAATACAGAAACGTGGCATAATTATTTTACAGTGTTGCTTAAAAAAAAGTAGTCACTTTTATTGGCTGTTACCGTCTTTCTGGGGTTGGTAATAATGTCACAATTATGATTATAAGATAATGTGCAGGAATATAAGCAAATATATGCCAGTTTCTTAGTAAAAAAAATATATACACTAAACCCTCGTGAGCGGCAACACTCACACACACCCGTCCGACCTGGTCATCTGTGAGGGATAGAGGAATAGGCCTGTTTGGGGACATCTCTTAAAAAAAAAAACGCGCCAAGACTTTAACCTCCTGGGTGGTGTGGAAATAAAGTCAAATTTACAATATGTACATTATAACGTAAAAGAAAATAACCTAAATGTATCCTAAAATACCACAAACGAGAGAGGGGGGGGGAGGCAGACCAGGGGCAGTGTTGAGTGCAGCTGAGTGAGAGATGGAGGAAAAGAGGGAAGGAAGGAGGGAGAGAGTGATTGAATGAAAACAAATCATGGCGCCACAACAGTGAGGTCATCTGGCGCCATATGTAAAACAATAATATTTTTAAACATAATTAGATATAATAAAAACAAAATAAAGAAATGAAACCACAAGTTTATAAGTCACTCATAAAAGAAACAAAATTGACGCACATCTCCCCCAGGAGAGAGAGAGAGAGAGAGAGAGAGAGAGAGAGAGAGAGAGAGAGAGAGAGAGAGGGGAGGCAGGACAGGGGCAGTGTTGAGTGCATTGTCAAGCTGAGGGAAAGATGAAGGGAGGGAAGGAAGGAGGGCGAGAATGATTGAATGAAAAAGCGTCGTAACATCGAGGTCATCTGGCGTCATATGTAAAACAAAAATATAATAAAAAACAAAATAAAGAAATGAAAGCACAAGTTTATAAGACATAAAAGAAACAAAATTCCCTAGGGTGATGCACATCCCCCCCGGGAGAGAGAGAGAGAGAGAGAGAGAGGCATCGCGAGTATGGAAAACGTGGCAGCACTGTACAGAGGTTCGTGCCCCACCCAAACCGCCACTTTAGAATGGTACGATCATAGTGTCGTTTCCTACAGACGACTTCACAGTAGTTATCTTCAGAGAGGCATTTCAACGATAAAGGGTTTATGATAAAGCTTGTCAATATTTCTGTAGGTTTAGATTTCCTTTGCAGGTTTGGGGCTGTGATCAGATGAGTCAGTACCCCAACCCTGTCAGCTATGACTGACTGGCTTTGCAAGATCTCTCCAGGCTATGACATCCTTTACTCGTCTGGGACTGTAGGTCAATGGAGCCAGATTTTGTGCAGGCTGATATTGTTACACTGATCATTAACAACCAGGTGTGTTGAAATGTTGCTTCATTAATAACAAAGACAGGTAATTGGTTTATTGGTTAGGCATCAAGAATAGGCTACAAGTGATATGATGTAATGGAGACAGTGCAGTAAATTCCGTGTTGGGAACATAGAATTACAGTACAATGTACACACACACACAAACCATATATATATATATATATATATATATATTGTTACATAGCCTATGATTTCATCATCCTTTGTATAATTCTAACGTACAGTATGCTGCATGTTTGATCACGATTCGCCTCGTGGCTTCCATAGTGACCAGGCTTGCGTGTTCTACCTCACTCTCCCCTTCTCCCCTTATAGTACAGTAAGTCGTTCTTTCTGTTGTTCAGAGCAGGACTGTCAACTCTTCCTCCCCTGTGCCTTCATTTCCCCGTCCTTCTTGCAAGTTGAATCAAGCTCTGCCGGCCCCTATATAATGAGCTCAGTCTCTGCATTATTGCCACTTAGATCTACTCCTCATTTTGTTCACATCTGTCCTCCCCTTTATAGTGTATTATTATTTTTGTGAGTGCTCAGGAAGTCTCCAGCCATCTAGCTGCTGTATAATTTGAGTATAAGTGTTGTTACCATTTTTCTTGTACTGTATGGCCTAAGGCGTTCATTCGTAGGCCTGGTAAGGTTTTTGTGATTCATGCAGAGTTTTTAATGTCAGCCATTATTAACCCGTCACGTCCCGAGGTGTTCCGCACCTCCGACATCCCCCAGTCCCGAGGTATTTTCGATTTTTTTTTTTTGGCTAAAACCTTCGCTTTTGGTGAGAAACATCGAAAATTCATAGAGAAATCGCTCACCTGAGGTTTAAAGTGCCCAATCCAGGTAGGAGTTCCTCCTTACCTGAGTGGGTTTTCTAACATGCTGGCACCAAAGAAAACAAGTTCTATGGGAGGGTAACTATTTTATCCACTCATAAATGGTGTTTATTTATTTACTTGGTACGAATGTATATGTAGTATGACAGTATATTGGTTTTCAAGCAGTAATAAAGGCATTATAAGCATTGTTTCACCCACTAACTAATCACCATACCTGACCTATTTTTGCCACACTACCTGATCATTATTTCTGGCTGTTTCTTCTTCTAATGCTATGTAAACATTGTCCTCCACATTGTCATCGATTGGGGAATCACTCTGGCCCTGAATAACTTTACTAGCCAGGTCACTGGTAACAGGTCCTTTGCCAAGACAATGGCGTGAGGGGGGGAGGGGGGAGGTTATGCAGTGTAAGGCATTGTCCCTGCTTGGTATCTTGTACAGGAATAGAGGAAGGTGTCCTGTGTATACATACGAAAAATCACGTGCGAAAATTGAAAATTGTGCAAATTAGGTACCTTGCAATTGCACGACGTACTGGTACGTCGCCGGGACTGGCAAATCCAAATCGTGGTGACGTACCCATACGTCGTCGGGACGGGGCGGGGTAATAGTTTGTATCTGTAATAATATATCTTGCTTTAACTGAGCATTATCCGGTTTTCTAATTTATCAGGGCTGACTTAGATAAATTTACTCTTGCTAATTTCGTGTTAATAGAGGCTATTGCAGTTAACCATATATTTAACCTGTTTTTGCCATTACATTATCCTTATGAGTCCTGAATGTTTAGTTGTTAGTTTGAGCATTAAACTTTAACTTGTAATTTTACCTAACTCTTTTGTTTTGAACCTGGAACTTTGCGGGACAGTAGTGATTTTAGTATTCTCACTTGAAGTGTTCATTATCTCTCTCTGTTCCGTACCATAAATTTGGCGACCTCTTATCAGGATACTCAGGATATTATCATAAGGATATTGCTTTATATTTTGTGACTGTGATTTATTCATGATGTCTGCTATTATTACTCTTGACGAAGCCAAAGATTTTTTGTCAAATGTGCAAACAGTGTGTGATGTAGAAAACAGAACAAAGAATGAACTTAAGCATGTTTGCTCAGCAATTGGGAATTGCTGTTCACTCTCATCATTCTAAAGATCAAATTGTTAGCATGATTAATAAAAGCTTGTTTGATGTAACTCCTCCAGATGAGCAAACGCAGATTGAAATAGCTAAGTTACAGCTAGCCCTGCAGGAGGCTCGTTCTAAGGAGGCTGAGTTTCAGGCACGTACTAAGGAGGCTGAGTCTCAGGCTCGTATTCAGGAGGCACAGGCACAGGCTGAGTCTCAGGCTCGTATTCAGGAGGCACAGGCACAGGCTGAGTCTCAGGCTCGTATTCAGGAGGCACAGGCACAGGCTGAGTCTCAGGCTCGTATTCAGGAGGCACAAACTGAACTTGCTAGGATTCAGGCAGACCATGAGTATCGCATGAAACAAGGTGGAACTGGATCATCTAGCTCTGATCATTTTGATGTGGCTAATAATGTTATGCTTGTCCCTCCTTTTAATGAATCTGATTTAACAAAGTATTTTCAGTTGTTTGAGAGGGTAGCTACAGGTTTTAATTGGCCCAAAAAGTATTGGCCAGTACTCTTTCAGAGTGTTCTCACCAGTAAAACTCAAGTAACATATGCATCTTTGCCTCAGGATCAATCTGATAATTATGATGTAGTTAAGAGCTTGATTCTTAAGGCCTATGAGCTTGTTCCTGAAGCCTATAGAGTAAAATTTAGGACAACTTATAACAAGATAAGCAATCCCATGTTGAGTATGCAAAAATCAAAGAAGATCTGTTAGAGCAGTGGTTAAATTCTAAGAATGTAAATTCAGATTTTGATAAATTTAAGCTGATGATTTTGCTGGAGGACTTCAAAAGGTGTATTAATAAAGATGTAAGCCTATATCTTCATGAGAAAAGAATAGATAATTTGTCTGATGCTGCAGTTTTAGCTGATGAATATGTTCTCACTCACAACAGATATTCTAAAGAAAAAAGGAAAGCTGAGAGTAAGTACGTTGCCTCTACTCAGAGTACAGGTAACAGGAAAGAGAATAAAGATGATGTTTCTCAGGAAGTAAATACCAGCTTCACCTTTAGATTTCAGAAAAGTAAATGTACATATTGTAGTAAGCTTGGTCATACTACGGAGAAATGTTTCAGGAGACAGCGTGATGTGAACAAAAAGGAGTCTTTAAATATTCAGTCAATTGGTCTAGTGTCCACCCTTGAGAGTTCCCAGAATTCTTTAACCGAGTTAACTGAACCTGCTTTGAGGGGTAAATTAAATTTTCATGATGAAGCTCCTCTTTTGAGCAGTAACGTGGGTGACACTCTCAAGAGTTCATGTGCTAATTTCCTGTCTGATGGTTTTGTCAGTCCTCTGGACAATAATGACAGGAAATCAGTTAAAATACATCGTGATACAGGTGCTTGCCAATCCCTTATGCTGACGTGTGTTCTAGGCTCTAATGTTAATTCCTCTGATGAAACTGTAATCTTACAAGGTGTAGGGAATAATTACTTCTCTGTCCCTCTGTGCAGAGTGAATTTAGAGTCTGGTTTTGTTAATGGTTCCGTTATGGTTGGGTTGGTTGAGACACTCCCAATGTCAGGGGTAACTTTATTACTTGGAAATGATATTGGTGGAAGTCAGGTGTGTCCAGCTTCTCAGTTGTCTAGTGAACTGGTGACTGCGACCCAGGATTGTGATATCCCTGATGTGTTCTCTGCATGTGCTGTCACTAGGGCTACGTCTAAAGTTACTGGTGACTTAGAGGATAATGATGATGATGTTATCCTAGCTGACACTTTTCTTGCTAATTTGGACCACTCACCAGATGAGGCAGTACCCCGTAGTGTTGATAATTTGTCTCGTCAAGAGTTGGTTGAGTTGCAGGTTGCTGACCCTGAGTTGAAAGGTCTAGCTAACTCTGCTCGCAGTGAGGAAGAGTCAGCTGGTGCTTCTACTTGTTATTATATAAAGTCAGGAGTACTTATGAGGAAGTGGAGACCCCCAACAGCATCAGCCGACTGTGAATGGGAGGTTGTACATCAAGTTGTCATTTCTCGTGTTTGTAGGCAGGATATCATCAGAGTGGCTCATGATTCCAGTTTGGCAGGACACCTTGGAGTGAAGAAGACTGTGGCACGCATTTTGAAACACTTCTACTGGCCAGGTATCTTCAGAGATGTTTCCTGGTATTATAAGTCTTGTCTCACCTGTCAAGTTGTTGGGAAGTGTAATCAGACCGAAAAGGCTGCACCTCTAGTTCTCATTCCTCCTTTTGAGGCGCCATTCACCCGTGTGTTGGTGGATATTGTGGGCCCTCTTCCTAAGACTTCTTCAGGATTTTCTTCTGTGTTGACCCTGATTGATATTGCTACTTGTTATCCTGAAGCCATTCCACTTAGAAATATCTCTGCAAAGAAAGTGGTTAAGGAAATGCTAGGGTTCTTCACCAAATTTGGTCTGCCCAAGGAGGTACAGTCAGACCGGGGAAGTAATTTCATGTCAAATGTTTTCAAGCAGTCCCTGAAAGAGTTGGACATCACCCAGATCACGTCTTCAGCTTACCATCCCCAGACCCAAGGAGCGTTGGAGAGATATCATCAAACACTCAAATCGATGCTCAGGAAATACTGTTTGGAACATCAGAAAGACTGGGATAAAGGTCTTCCATTCATTGTATTTCCCACAAGAGAATCTCCAAATGAATCACTGGGCTTCTCACCCTTTGAACTACTATTTGGCCATGAAGTAAGAGGACCCCTTAAGCTACTCAAGGAATGCTGGCTATCGGAGGAAGATGACGTCAACCTGCTGGAGTATGTGATGAAGTTCAAAGAACGGCTGTCCACTGTTTTACAGCTGGCGTGAGAGAATTTAGGAGCTGCTCAGGAGAAGATAAAGACTTGGTGTGATAAGAAGTCCAGGTTACGCCACTTTTAGCCAGGAGATCAGGTTTTGATTCTGCTACTGGTGCATGGAATACCTCTTCAAGCCAAGTTTAGTGGTCCTTATTTCGTGGAGAAGAAACTCAGTGATGTCAACCATGTCATCGCCACACCAGATCGTAGAAAGAACAAGCAACTTTGTCACATCAACATGCTAAAGTTATATCACAGGCGGGACGAAAATAACCCAGTCTGCACTGTAGCTGTTCCACTTGAGTCTGCAAGTGAAGCTCTCCCATGTAGTATGAGCCTGAGTGATAGTTTGGGGAAGAATCCTGATATCATGAATGATCTCCAGACTAAGCTTTCTCATCTAGCTCCCGAGGAAAGGCAGGAGTTTTCGGCATTACTGCATGAGTACCCACAAGTGTTCCGTGCCACTCCAGGAAGAACCACTGTGTTGATGCATGATGTCGATGTTGGAGACGCAAAGCCAATTAAACTGCCTCCTTACCATGAGAACCCAGTGAAAGTTCCTCTCATCCAGAAGGAGCTTGGCTACCTGTTGGACCACAAGATGATTGAGCCCTGTCAGAGCGAGTGGAGTTCTCCTGTCACTCTAGTCCCTAAGCCAGGTGGTCACAGCGGCTTTGCATCGACTACAGACGTGTTAATCAGATAACCAAAACAGACACTTACCCTCTCCCTTACGTGGAAGATTGCATAGACAAGATCGGAAAGGCTAGGTACATAAGTAAGTTTGATTTGTTAATGGGATACTGGCAAGTACCTATGACTGAACGTGCTAGGGAGATCTCATGTTTTGTAACACTAGGAAAGACTTTTGCATGTTCTGTAATGCCATATGGTATGAAGAATGCACCAGCCACTTTTCAGAAGATCATGAATGTTGTAACAGAGGGTTTGGCAGGGTGTGTTGTTTATATTGATGATGTATTAATCTTCAGTGACAACTGGAAAGATCACCTATGCCATGTCAGTAAATTTCTTGAGCGTTTGGTTCGGGCTAATCTTGTACCTAACTTATCAAAGTGTGAGTTTGGTCAAGCTAAAGTTCAGTATCTTGGGTACGTAATTGGTGATGGACACGTTGCACCACCAGAAGCTAAGGTTCAGGTTATAAGTGATCTTCCCAGACCTAAATGCAGGAAAGAGCTACAAAGATTTTTGGGAATGGTAGGTTATTACAGGAGATTTGTTCTTAACTTTTCAATTCTTGTATCACCACTTACAGACCTACTGAAAAAGGGAGTTAAATTTGTCTGGACCGATAACTGTGAATCCTCTTTCAGTAAACTTAAAGCTATCCTATTAAGTCAGCCAGTGCTCGCTACTCCAAATTTTGCTAAGCCTTTTAAGATGGCTGTTGACGCAAGTGATACAGGAGCTGGGGCTCTTTTGCTGCAAGAGGATGATCAGGGTATTGAACACCCTGTATCTTATTACAGTAAGAATTTCACTCCACCTCAAAAGAACTACTCAACTATTGAGAAAGAGCTTTTGGCCTTGATTTTGGGTTTACAACATTTTTCATTTTATTTGTGTTCTGGTTTTGACCCCATAGTCATTTATACCGATCATAACCCACTGAAATTCCTTAGTAAGTTTAAAGATAAAAATCAGAGATTGACAAGATGAAGTCTACTTCTTCAGGAGTATTCATTAGACATACAACATGTCAAGGGGAAAGAAAATGTTATTGCAGATTGCTTATCCAGACTTTAGACAGATTGTTTTAGAGTAATAAGAAATTTCCTTGGTAAATTTCTTTTTCTTTGTGGGGAGGTGTTACATAGCCTATGATTTCATCATCCTTTGTATAATTCTAACGTACAGTATGCTGCATGTTTGATCACGATTCGCCTCGTGGCTTACATAGTGACCAGGCTTGCGTGTTCTACCTCACTCCACCCTTCTCCCCTTATAGTAGAGTAAGTCGTTCTTTCTGTTGTTCAGAGCAGGACTGTCAACTCTTCCTCCCCTGTGCCTTCATTTCCCCGTCCTTCTTGCAAGTTGAATCAAGCTCTGCCAGCCCCTATATAATGAGCTCAGTCTGCATTTTTGCCACTTAGATCTACTCCTCATTTTGTTCACATCTCTGTCCTCCCCTGTATAGTGTATTATTATTTTTGTGAGTGCTCAGGAAGTCTCCAGCCATCTAGCAGCTGTATAATTTGAGTATAAGTGTTGTTACCATTTTTCTTGTACTGTATGGCCTAAGGCGTTAATTCGTAGGCCTGGTAAGGTTTCTGTGAATCATGTAGAGTTTTTAATGTCAGCCATTATTAATAATATTTTGTATCTGTAATAATATATCTTGCTTTAACTGAGCATTTTCCGGTTTTCTCATTTATCAGGGCTGACTTAAATAAATTTACTCTTGCTAATTTCGTGTTAATAGAGGCTATTGCAGTTAACCATATATTTAACCTGTTTTTGCCATTACATTATCCTTATGAGTCCTGAATGTTTAGTTGTTAGTTTGAGCATTAAACTTTAACTTGTAATTTTACCTAACTCTTTTGTTTTGAACCTGGAACTTTGCGGGACAGTAGTGATTTTAGTATTCTCACTTGAAGTGTTCATTATCTCTCTCTGTTTCGTAACAATATATATATATATATATATATATATATATATATATATATATATATATATATATATATATATATATATATATATATATATATATATATATAATGTTAATAATGAACCAATTTAAGTAAAATATGCCACCGACTTTCTTCACTTCATTACAATTTATCCACAGTTATATCAAATTTTGATAACGATGCCCTTCAGCGTTTAAACAGAACTGAACCCGATTTTCCAAACCAGCAACTTTCCTTTGCAAGTTGTCCACTGGGATGGCTGCATCTCCCTAACAAACTTTTCTCTTACCTGACGAAGTGTGCCTGGCTTATTTTTAAATCTTGTTCCTTGAAGGAAGAAATATGTCTTTAGTTAAATAAGAAGAATAAAAACTTCATTTTTATTTATCGAGTACGGCCTAATCATTGCCTCAGTGCAGATGACCGACTGACGTCCACTCACAGCTGTTTTGGTGAAAGAACAAAATTTCGTTTTAGCAAACTGCTCTGTTATTTAAATGTTGGAAAATTTCTCCTTTTCATATGACTGAAACAGACTGATGTTTTTTCCACTTTCATCCAGACATCAGTTAAGGATATTTAATGTTATTCTTGAGCCTCAAAGGTGTGAATCAAGCGTGTGTGTGTGTGTGTGTGTGTGTGTGTGTGTGAGGCACCAAACGTTTGTCTCATTCCAATATTATTACTGAATCATCATCCAGAAATCCACCTACTCTTATACATGTTTTGCTATTATCATAACAACTCCAGTTATACCTTTAAAAATCTGAACTCAAGTCCACTTCGGGGCAAATAAAGACAGCTCATTATACCACACAAGCTGAACCAAACCCAGCCTAACATGAATCCTCCTGTTTTTCTACCCTTGTCTTTGAAAGTATACCAGCCTGATCTAATTTAGCCCAATTTTGTTGAACTTTACTTAACGTAATTTCTCCTTGTCCCTCCCCTGCCCATCAGGTCAAGGCCATTCACGAAGCCTCCAGCCTGACCCTGGGTATGTGGCAGGTCAGAAATGAGGTCAACACGACGGCTTTGTGCAGCACTCTGAAGACGAAGTCACACAAGCGAGTAAAGGAGAAGATGGTGAATAAAACGGCCAGGCATTCGGGGAGAGGAATGAAGAGGTTGGAGAGAAGGAGGAAGAATTGGCGAGGAAGAGGAGATGGAGGTGGCAGCTTGTGGTCTAATGTGATGTGTTTACAGATAGCGTTGCTGTTGATGATTACTTTTAATATAATTCTCCTAATTTCCTTATGTAACTATCGGCACGAGAGGCGGTTTAGTTAAAAGTAAAGGAAGTACACAGAATTACTGTACTGGACATTGTTTAGTAAAGAAAATTCCAAAGGATCTGTGTTGCAGGAAATGTAGGAAAGGGAAGGTGTTGTAGGGAGAGGTGTGGTAGACTGGTGTGTGTGTGTGTGTGTGTGTGTGTGTGTATGTGTGTGTGTGTGTGTGTGTGTAAATGTGTGCCATTAATATATACATTTATACAAAATTTACATAGTACAATATGATAGTGACTGTCTGTCAAGACGAAGCTCCCTGACAGACAGATATATCAGTTTAATGTAAATGCTTTCAGCATACCTGTACTTCTAAGGAACCTTAACTTGATAAAGAATTCTATAACTAACAAAAGTCTAATATCCAAAGGTACTTGTGAAAGTGATTACCTAGGAGATATACAATACAATGTTATGAAAAGTATTAACAAAAATATTTACATTGAGTTTTATAACCTAGGAGGTATACAACACAATGTTATGAGAGTATTAACAAAAACTATTTACATTCAACTTTATAAGATGGATTATGTGGTAACAATCAAAATGAATAGCAACTGATTTTACAGAGCCATCAATAATGTGAAATAGAGCTGTTAAGAATTCTGAAGTATATAATTTTTAAATTCCCTTTTAAATATTAAAAGATTGTTTATTTTAACAAGAACCTTTTTATTTGGTGGTACACTGTTAAATAATTTAGGGCCAAAACATGATATACTATTTTTATATAGTGTTGTTCTGAATTGTGGACAAATTAAATCTACATTATTGCTTCTTGTCTAGTGAAAATTATCAACAAATTTAAATATTTCATTTCCTACATAATTTGTAAGCACTTTATAAATCAATAATAATGAAAAATATTTAAGTACTGAATCAAATTTTAAAATTTTCATTAAAGAAATAGTTTCGTTGACTGATTCAAACATACCTAAGACAAAAATACATCTGAAAACTTTCTTCTGTGCTCTTGTTACCTTTCTCTATGAATGATGCCTATGTACACCCGAAAGCACTAATCTCTCCCCCCTAATAGCCGGAGTCGCGGCCAGTGAGCGACCAGGCGATCGAACACCCCACATCCACCGCCCCTACCCCAACCCCAAAGCGTTGTTGGATATATGTGGGACGGGCAGAGCTGGTGATGTTACAATGTGTCATGACTGTTTTTATATACAATCAGAACCAATAGGGGTAAGTATATAAAGGCAATTAATGTGTAATACTATGCTGGTATCCACAACATACGAGAAAGGCACGAAAATGAAAGAAGACATACGACGTATTATGTGTTATTGACTATATACTTACATACTATATTATAATGTAACTACAGATAAATATAGTATAGCATCTGATGAAAGATGTGATGTCGTTTCTTATACATTCTCACTCCCACCTCCATCACCCTTCTCTCTGATTTGCTGTCTCCACCAAACGCCTCTCATACCCTGTCATCCCCCAAACCCACCCATTGTTAACCAACATAAAGATAATGATGAAATGATCTGTAAAGTATTAATCATATTGTATTATCACACGCTTCTGCATTATCACCAACCAATAAAAAACATACAATACTCCGGTATACCTGCCAACCATTTCATCCTGTTGTAAGATATTACATGACATACACACTGCAAGTTGGACCTTGTGTTACAATGACATACGGTTGTTTATTGTTAACACAGGTTGTGTGGTTTGGACGTCCATTAATCCATATGAGCGTGGTAATTTAAGCCTTACATTATAAACTCGTAAGGATTATGTTCCTGTCATTATTAGATGAACGATACGAATCAGGGATCGGCTCTGACGAACCACGAACTCTGCTTTAACGAAAATATTCCGACCACTTGTCACAACAGTGACACAGTGTCATTATGTATATGACTGAATGTGGGTCAATCGTATACATAACGACATTGTGTCACTGTTGTGTTAAAGCAGAGTTCGTGGTTTGTCAGAGCCGATCCCTGATTCGTTTCGTTCATCTAATAATGACAGGAACATAATCCTTACGAGTTTATAATGTAAGGCTTAAATTACCACGCTCATATGGATTAATGGACGTCCAAACCACACAACCTGTGTTAACAATAAACAACCGTATGTCATTGTAACACAAGGTCCAACTTGCAGTGTGTATGTCATGTAATATCTTACAACAGGATGAAATGGTTGGCAGGTATACCGGAGTATTGTATGTTTTTTGTTGGTTGGTGATAATGCAGAAGCGTGTGATAATACAATATGATTAATACTTTACAGATCATTTCATCATTATCTTTATGTTGGTTAACAATGGGTGGGGGGGGGGGATGACAGGGTATGAGAGGCGTTTGGTGGAGACAGCAAATCAGAGAGAAGGGTGATGGAGGTGGGAGTGAGAATGTATAAGAAACGACATCACATCTTTCATCAGATGCTATACTATATTTATCTGTAGTTACATTATAATATAGTATGTAAGTATATAGTCAATAACACATAATACGTCGTATGTCTTCTTTCATTTTCGTGCCTTTCTCGTATGTTGTGGATACCAGCATAGTATTACACATTAATTGCCTTTATATACTTACCCCTATTGGTTCTGATTGTATATAAAAACAGTCATGACACATTGTAACATCACCAGCTCTGCCCGTCCCACATATATCCAACAACGCTTTGGGGTTGGGGTAGGGGCGGTGGATGTGGGGTGTTCGATTGCCTGGTCGCTCACTGGCCGCGACTCCGGCTAACAGAGGGGAGAGATTAGTGCTTTCGGGTGTACAGTCAACAAGAGTTCCACCTGGCTACCTAGTTGCGGGATATGGCTAACTTGGCAACAGCGCGTGCGTGTGTGTTCGTGTGTACATGCCCGAGAATTTTTCGAATCATCAAGCTTCATCCTCTTTGCCGTATTATTTTATTATGTGGTCATTGTATTATGCTTTGATATTGGATAATACATACTGTGTGATTGGGATAATGAGCTGTGCACTATGCTATTTATAAAGTCTGATTTATATAAAATAATTCTTCTCTTATCTTGTAGTGTGAACCACGATACAGGATGAGTTGTGGTTCAGAAACATCGCGCCATTTATGGGTGAACTTGCTCAATGTTTCTGAACCACAACTCAACCTGTATCGTGGTTCACGCTACAAGATAAAAGAAATATTTTATATAAATCAGACTTTATAAATAGCACTGTGCACAGCTCATTATACCAATCACACAGTATGTATTAGCCAATATCACAGCATAATACAATGACCATATAATAATATAATACGGCAAAGAGGATGAAGCTTGATGATTCGATAAATTCTCGGGCATGTACACACGAACACACACACACGCGCTGTTGCCACGTTAGCCATATCCCGCGACTAGGTGGTCCAGGTGGAACTCTTGTTGACTGTACGTGCCCAGATGGATACAGAGTATGTTAAGTGAGAGTAACACAAGGTATAATAAATACTAATCATTGCATCTGTAGTAAGATTATACTGTATTTTGTACATTATTCCACAAATTTTTGAAACGTTTAAATATACTTCATCTACATGGAATTTCCAATTTAGATTTTCGTCTATTCGAACCCCAAGGAATTTTGTGTCGTGTACTTGATTTAATGTTTCTCCTTCTACAGTAACTGTAATGGAGGCAAGTAATTTTTAGATATTTATCCTGAAAAATTATATAATTAGTTTTAGAAACAGTCTGAATATATTAGATGTCACCCACTGATAAATTCAATTCAATTCTGTAGTTGAGTTTGAATGTAAGAATTAATATCTCTGTCAGCTAATAAGAGATTGGTATCATCAGCGCATATCATAAATGGTAATTCAGAATACCATTTATTATATCGTTTATGTATATGAGAAAATGAATTGGTCCTATATTTGACCCTTGTGGTACACCTTTGGATATAGACTTAAACTGTGAAGAAGTGTTATTACAAATAACAGACTGTGATCTATTACAAAGATGGTTATGAAAAAGTTGTAGCGGCACACCTCTTATCCCAACAGGTTTTAATTTGTCTAATAAACTACTATGATTTAATTAATCAAATGCTTTAGACAGATAAATAAAAATGCCACCTACATAAAGTTTATCTTCTAAAAATTTATAGACATCGTTCAAGTGCAGTACTGCAGTTTCTGTTGATCGATTTGCTCTAAAGCCATGTTGGTAATGAGTTAGTAGATGATTTTTTTCAAGATAGTTAAACCCACAGCAATATTTTTTTTCAAATACTTTACTAAAAGCTGGTAAAATTGAAATTAGCCTGTAGTTATTAATGTCACATATGTTACCAGACTTAAATATAGGAATGACTTGGCCTTTTTTAAATGATCAGGAAAAATGCCTTGTTAAAATTTTAAGGAAAGATTAATTATGTAGGATAATGGAATGGCCAATGATTCACATGAATGTTTTAGTATTTTTGGTGAAATTTCATCATAACCTGGAGCATCAGATTTTAGGGCGTTTAATTAATTTGCTACTTCACTGCTATTTGTTGGAGACATATACATAGAAAAAACAGGAGATTGATTTAAATACTGTTACGTCCCCGTCCCACACTGCCACAGGCTCCAACAGCAGTAGTACAGTACAGGAAGGATGTTGCCCAGTGAGTTGTTCTCCTTATGGTCAGCCTTAGGTGTTCAGCACACAAAATCAGCTGAGGTGTTGTAAATAAACACTGGCGTCTTATGTTCACTGTCTTTATTTTTCCAAATAATGACGCGAATGCTTTTCAAATTCACAATTCTCACAAGCACTGGAGCTACACAAACTTTACTAACTGATATTACACTTAATGCTTGACAACAGTTCACTGTTTTCACTGGTACTGTTGATAAACAAACTTCACTAAACACTTCACTGTTTTCACAAGTACCGAAATTATACAAACTGACACAGCACTACACTCAAACAGAACTGAACACCAGCTAAACTTGTTCTAGTCTCTTATCCATCCTTATATAAGTTTGGATTGTACTAGAAACTTCTACATTTTTCCACATTTCTGGTGTATTCCATAGACAGAGCACAGTTACCAACTCGGAGACAAACAAAACATGCAAGAGTTTTCTTACATTACATAACACTGTAAATTATTTACCATGCAAACTTAATTCAAATTACATAATTTAACAAACAATTACGTAAATAAAACATTATTGAGAAAAAGAGCATAAAAAAATAATGCACAACTTACGAAATAACCACGTTCACAAACAGCAGGTAAACTGGCAGCTCTGACTCGTACCGAAACCTACGGTAAACGTAGAGAAACATCGAGATGCTCCTCGACTAGCTAACTGGCAAATCTTGCTTCTTAACAATACCTTTTATAATTATCGTCAGAAGAATTTGATTCCACATTACCTAGATTAATAAAATGTTCATTAAACGTAGTTGAGATGTCAGCACATGGTGGGTCTAATGATATTGTATGAGGTACATTATTAGCCCTGCCCGGATGCGAGTTTATAATTTTCCAGTGGGATTTGGGGTTTTCTTGATTATATTTTAATACATTTTTGTAATGTTCATTTTTTACTATTCGTAAGATTTTTGTTAAATTATTCCTATATTGCCTGTAAGTTTCCTTATATGTTAGAAGCCATTTACTTGCTAGTCCTGCTAAGCTATTTCTTTTATTAATACATCTTTTAGAAGCAGGAGTAATATATGGACTTACTTCACACTTATTTACATAAATTTTTCGTATTTGGAAGTGCGTCTGAAATAATGTGTTGAATTCATGAAGAAAATAAATTAAAAGATTCGTTAGGACAAGTACACTGTAATACATCATTCCAGTAAACCTTTTCTAAGTCATATCTAAAGTTATTGAGAGCAGAATCAGTTATTATTCTCTTGTTGACGTATGCAGGAGGAGGATTTACTACAGTATTTCATATTTGAATTGTGTGTGTGTGTGTGTGTGTGTGTGTGTGTGTGTGTGTGTGTGTGTGTGTGTGTGCTTTGGCACTGCGAGGTGTTTGTGTCATTGTATGTGATGTGACTATGAGGTTTAGCAGTATAAAGTATGGGAGCATAAAATGTAGCAATGAGTGGTGTGACTGTCAGGTGTGAAGTGCGGTAGTGTGTGGTGTTGGTATGTGTGGTATGACTGTGAGGTGTGGCAGTGTCGGCGTTGCAGTGTGAGATGTGGCAGTGAGCAGTGTGGTAGTATGTGGTGTAGCAGTGTGAGGTGTCGCATTGTGAAATGAGAGAGTGTGCAGTTTGGTAGTGTAAAGTGTAATAGTGTGCTGTGGGGTTGTGTCCATTTATTACAGACTCCTCTACCGCCCTATGTAGTAGTATCTGCAGAATTATATAAAAGAGCTGCGTTGTTTGTTTGTTTGTCCTTCAGTCACGCCCAATCCAAGGGCCAGAGACCCCCAGACCCATATATATTCTGAATCAGGGTGACCCAAGGATGCTTTTAAGGGGGTCAAAATTCAGATCTGGGTCATTAGAGGTAACCGATAGAATGGTCGCCTCTTCGGGCCGGGCAACGTCGGGTACCCCTGCAGCCCAATTTTTGGCATGGAGACTCACATGACCTCCATTTCGGACATAGGCTATATGAGGTTGACCTTCGAGGTCATTTGCGGTCACCAGTAATGGTAAAGAAGTGCTCACAAATACTGTACGTTAGTCTGCAGAAATGAAATAGAAAGTTCCTGGACCTCTTATAATACCTCTTCAAAAGCGTAAGAGGTACATGGTCCTTTTGAAGTAGAAAGAAAGATTCAGCTAGAACAAATAGGATTAGAGTGTTCGTCTCTTTGGCCCGGGCAACCCCGGGTACCCCAGCTAGTGTTTATACAATTCTTAGGAAATAACTCAGGTAAGGTTGATCAGTGTTTGGCTAATTTTTGCCTTAATAGAGGCCACACCAGCATGATGTAAGGCCATAATCTCGTTGACCTCTGAGCTTTCCTGTCGCCTCTTCTTCAGTTAATATTTTACACTTTACACGTTTATAATTCTCTTGTATGTTACTGATGGAAACTACGTCGATGTTAGAAAGACGTAAATTACATGGCAGATAATATTAATGTGCAGTATGTAAAATAAATCGTTAACGACAAGGCGCTACGATGTCTGCTATGCCACTTGGAATAAGATCTGTTTTGGGGAATATAGGCAGGAACAAGATGAACAACAGCTGAAGCCATCTGTTCAGAGGCGAATCCAGCATATGTTGAAATGGGAGGGGGGGGGGAGTCCAAAACTATTTATTATATGGTGACGACGGTGCTGGTGAGGGGCACCTTCAAGTGGTGGCACTGATATGACGGGATGGTGGAGCTGCCTGGTTATACAAGCGTCCCCCAAACCCCTCCCCATCCCCTAAAAGGAGGATGGTGGGCTGCAGCAGAAGGGCAGCTTCACTTTGCAGGTCACCGGGTTCACGTTTCAGATGAACAAGGGGCTACAACAACAACAACAACAACAACAACAACAACAACAACAACAGTAACAGCAACATCAAGAACAACAATAAGTAATCATCATCATCATCATCATCATCATCATCATCTAATCCTACATTGCCCCATGAGGAGCGTAGGATCCCGGGGCTAGGAGAGTTGGTCCTGACATTTAAGATGAGAGTGACCATCCTCACTCATCACTGAGTGGCACTACGTGAGCAATCAACCCCAACCACCCCTTGGGTATTAATCTTCACTCGCTCAATCAGATTGGAGCGCCGTAATTACCCACTAAACCACCAGCCGCCAAAATTTGGGTATACTATATGGTTGCCACCCAGCGCAGTAAATGGTTTCCTTGTGTACAGGAAACCATTTGGCTAGTCACTCATTGTAGTCACCCACAGGCAGAAGGAAGAGGAAAAAATATAGGAAAGAAAGACAGAAGAGGGAGTGTTAAGTCACCCGCAGCCAGAAGGACTAGGAAAGAATGAAGGAAAGAAAGACAGGAGAGGATGGATGGAATGAAGGATGGAGGAGAGGAAAGGGCAGACATCCCAGGGCAGCACTACAATCGAGTGAGTGGATGGTAAGAGCCCCCCGTAATAATAATAATAATAATAATAATAATAATAATAATGATAATAATAATAATAATAATAATAATAATAACAACAATAATAATAATATTAATAATTATAATAATAACAACAACAATAATAATAATAATAATAATAATCTGTCTATCTATCTATCTATTGCCAGACGCCTCAATCTCGTCCGGGGTGGCCACAAACAAATCGCCTCCACGTCGCCCTGTCCCCCTCCATTTCACTGCCCCGCTCCCAACTCACACACCCCTCTCTCATATACCTCTCCACCCCATCCCTCCATCTCATCCTCGGCCTCCCCCTCCCTCTTCTCCCCTCCACCTCACTCATACACTCTCTTCGTCAGTCTTTCACCCTCCATCCTCTCCACATGGCCAAACCACCTCAGTGTATTCCTCCTAACGCTTCCTATCACATCCACATCCACACCACAACGCTCCTTTATATTCTCATTTGTCAGCCTGTCTCTCCATGTGACTCCACAGGCTCCTCTTAAATAATTCATTTCCACTGCTCTTACTCTTGACTTGTGTCCTTCCAGCAACGTCCAAGCTTCACTCCCATACGTTAGAGTTGGTATCACAATACTGTCATGCAGTAATAATAATAATAATAATAATAATAATAATAATAATAATAATTAATAATAATAATAATAATAATAATAATAATAGCAATAACAACAACAATAATAATGATAATAATAATAATAATTATTATTATTATTATCATTATTATTATTATTATTATTATTATTATTATGGTAGTGCTTTGGTGGACATCTGTGCTTGTAAGGAGTTGGCAATAGCCAACACCTACTTTCGTCATAAGATGATCCACCGGTATACATGGAGAGTAATGAGGAGGATGGATGATGAACTTGCTGAACGAAATGTAATGATAGACTACGTGTGTGTGGATGAGCGAATGAGAAGACAAGTGTTGGATGCAAGAGTGTGGAGAGGGTGGGGGAATGGAGTCTCGGACCATCACTTAGTGATGGCCAAGATAAAGATGCAAAGAAATTGGTTGAGGATACAAAGGGGAAGACAGGAGGAAACATCCCCTGTGAGAAGAGTGAAGAAATTGCAAGATAGTGAGAAAATGACAGAGTAGAAGAGCATAGTGGAAGAAAGATTGGGAAGGTATGAGCTAGAGCAGATGGAAGGGGTGGAAGACGTATGTAAGATACTTACGGAAGAGATAGGCGCAGCGTGTGAGGCGGTTTGTGGAGTGAGGAGATGCAAGGGTGTGCAAGGGATAGCATGGTGGAATGATGAGGTGAAACGAGCTGTGGAACAAAAGAAGGCATATAGTGAATGGTTAGCGAGTAGAGGAAGGGGAGAGGTTGAGAGAGAGAAGAGAGAGATATATGTGAGCAGGAGAAGGGAGGTTAAGAGACTGGTGAAGGAGAGTAAGATGAAAGTGGATAAAGAGTTTGGGAGGAATCTGAGTGTGAAATGGAGGGAGAGTAAGAAATTGTTTTGGAAGGAGGTAAAGAAAGTAAGGCAGTGTGAAAGGGGAAATAGTAGGGGAGTGAAAGATAGAAATAATGGATTGTTGGTGGAGAAGAGAGAGAAACTGAGGAGATGGAAGGAGGACTTTGAGGATTTGTTGAATGTAGAGAGTGACAGCAGTGCCAGTATAAGTGGTTGGGGAATGGTTGGGAGAAGAAGAGATGAGAGGAGGGAGGAAGAGATCAGTAGGGTGGAAGTAGTGGAAGTGATGAAGAAGATTAAGTTCGGAAAGACCCCAGTAATTGATGGAGTGTGTGGTGAAATGCTTAGGTATGGGGGTGAGATTGTTGTGGAGTGGATAAGGAAGTTGTGTAGATTGGCTTGGGAAGAGGGAAGGGTTCCAGAGGACTGGAAATCAGGTAAAATTGTTCCTTTATACAAAGGAAAAGGGAAAGAGAAGTATGTGGTAACCATAGGGGTATTTGCCTTCTTAGTGTGACTGGTAAATTATATGGTAGAATATTCATTGATAGGGTTAGGCATATGACAGAGGAGCTAGTTGGAGAAGAACAAGGGGGATTTAGGAAGGGAAAAGAGTGTGTAGATCAGATATTTGCTCTAAGATATTTAGTGGAGAAGTATCTAGAGAAGGGAAGAAAAGTGTATGCTGCCTTCATGGACTTGGAGAAAGCTTATGGCAGAATAGATAGGCAAGGTATGTGGAAGGTATTAAGAATATATGGAGTGGAGGGGAAATTGTTGAGTGTTGTGAAGAGTATGTACGAGGGAGCTAGGGCTACGGTGCGAGTGGATGGTGAGCTGAGTGAGTTCTTTGATCTCAATGTGGGACTGAAACAGGGTTGTGTGATGTCTTCATGGCTGTTTAATATATACATGGATGGGGTTGTAAAGGAGGTGCAAGGTAGGGCAGTGGATGTGGTGATGGCTCTAATGAATGAGGGTGAGATTAGGAAGATTCCGGTGCTGCTGTTTGCTGATGATACAGTATTGTTGAGTGAAGATGAATGGGAGTTGCAAGGTTTGGTGAATGAATCTGGGACAGTGTGTAGGAAGAGGAAGCTGGAAGTTAATGTAAACAAAAGTAAAGTTATGGTGTTTGAGATGAATGAAGTCACAGAGTGTACAGTGAGGTTGGATGGTGAGGATATGGTGAATGTGAGTGCATTCAAGTACTTGGGTAGTGTGATGAGTAAGGATGGAACTTTGGGGGATGAAGTGCGTGAAAGGGTACAGCAGGGAAGGAAGGTTGTTGGTTCACTGAAAGCAGTGATGAGAAATAGGGAGGTGGGTATGGAAGTTAAGAAGTCACTGCATGATAGTATTGTGATCCCTACCCTGACGTATGGAAGCGAGGCGTGGACCTTGCAAGAGGGGAACAAGTCAAGAGTGAGAGCAGTGGAAATGATTTACTTGAGAGGAGCATGTGGAGTGACATGGAGGGACAGGTTGACGAATGAAGAAGTGAAGGAACGTTGTGGGGTGGATGTGGATGTGGTTGAGAAGATTAGGAGAACTACACTGAGGTGGTTTGGACATGTGGAGAGAATGGAGAGTGAAAGACTGACTAAGAGGGTGTATGTAGGTGAGGTGGAGGGAGGGGGAGGGAGAGGTAGACCGAGGATGAGGTGGAGGGATGGAGTTGAGAGGTATATGAGGGAGGGGGGGGTGAGTTGGGGGGATGGTAGTCAAATAGATAGATAGATAAATAGATAGATAGAGAGACAGATAGAAGCAGGAAGTCAAATGATGAGAAGGTGTTGTGTTTGCGAGAAGCGAGCAGCGCTAAACGCTTACACGGGGGAAAGCTGACGACAGCGGCCAGTAAGGAGATGATTCAGTTAGCTGTCAGCAGTCCTCTCGTGAGAAAGTTCTGTTGCCATGAGGAAGATACGTGACACACACACCCTACTACACGAGATTTTAGGAAAGAGAGTTTAGAAGGAGACAAGCGACCCTAGAGAGAGGTCGAGACGGAGATTAGCTTTAGAACAGAGAGAGAGAGAGAGAGAGATAGCGAGACAGGGAGGTAGCTACCCAGGACTTATACTATTATACCTGTTTAATATTTCCAAGACAAATAAAAATAGTCCCATACTATTCTTTACCTCTCCCTGTCACTACATGACATCTGGTGGGGAAACTACTACAAGATATAAAAGCCGCTCGACCACAAGTCTAAAATATACTTCTCTACAATTAACTACAAAGTCTTTACGACATTTGGTAGCAGCGAACGTATACGAACCTCGTCTACGAATCAACATTAAATTCCTACAAAATATCAAGATTGACAACAACCAACAATATCAGCTCCTGCCCCTCCGTCTCCCAGATCATTACGCTGATGCAGAGGTCAAGAGATCACTCGACGCCTTGCAAGTAGCTTAACGACAAACCAGCAAATCTGCGGACATCGTCTCCGAATTAAAAGCAAATTTCTACAAAAGCAACCGAGACTACAAGGTTAGCTTCAGTTCTACAAAGTCTACAGCCATCTACAATCAACTACAGCCATCTACAATCAACTACAATTAACAACTCTACGTCGTCTGTATAATCTTCTACACGCACCTACAAGTAGCGGCAGTCTTCATCCCACAACGAATAAATCACTAGAGAAAAGGACAGAGAAAACTTCCACATAGAATAAAGGGAACAAACAAACGAAGAGTGAGACACGATTTACAACTCATCTTACTCACTCGTCTTCACTCAAGTTACTCATCGCTACTCATTCACTCACCACAGCTACCAGTGTGGGAAGCCGACGTCACCATGTGCTGAGATGACATCACAACGCGAGTCTGCCATGCCAAGCAACGTGTGACGGACACCAAGCACTTCTCACCCACTACTCATTACTCATTATTCACATAGCTCCTACTCATATTCACTTATTTTCACAGTTAAGTTGGAAATTCGACGTTCTATGTTGAGGTTTGCCTGGGACAGCCGTTAACCACTACAAATACCAGGCCATGGAGTTTCCTGAGTAATATCGTCCATCAACACACCACTAGAATTATCAAGAGATCTTCAATCAAACCTGTATTTTCTTCCGAGATCGACTTTTGTATCGACACACCTCTACGATCTGTATCAAGTGGGTAAAATTATACTTGCTCATTTCTTCTCAGTGCTAAAATTAGCTATATTCAACTTATTTAATCATCTAGTTTGCTAGGACATAAATAAACAAGAGGCGTATTTCATAACATCATATCTTAATGACAGGAATATTTTCGCAACCACCCACGTTAATACCAGATGACACACAAATTGCCACAACATCAGACTCACAATTAAGAGACAGCCCACCCATTGTACAACCCACACCACACGTTATAGATAAGGAAACAAATACGGGAGTTTCGGATGATGAGTGGGAAACCCCTTCAGATGTTGAGAGTATCGACTTCGCAGCTGCCTTAAATACGTATGCCAATATACTTAACAGGGTTCACCGGTCCGGTCATACATATTCTACCATTCCCTCACATAACGATAAACTCGTACAAGTTGAATTAACAGGGCAATCATTAAATATGAATCAAGAAACAAATACTGCTGATCTAAAAACCACACCTCACGTTTTTGTGTATCACGAGGATAAGACTGCCCCAAAATTCTCTGGCACAGACAAGGATCGCATTGATGTCATTTCATTAATCAGTCAGTGCGAACAAATGTTCATCAAGCGCCACATACTAGATGAACAAGAGAAAATTGCTATTTTTTCATCTTGCATAAGCCAGGAAAGATGTCCAGCAAGCAATTTATTGCGCTCCGATAAGCTACATCGTGCTAGGACATATGATGAATTTAAAACTGAATTTCTGAAGAAATTTTCTGGAGGTATGAACTTCTTGCCAGGTATAATTCCAGAATTACATAAAATTGTAGATCTTGTAAGGGAGCACACTACAAACCATGTGCTCAGTGAAATAACTGCTGATGTCTCCACAATCAAGAGAACCCTATTAGCTACTCTGGAGAATTCTAAGTGGTTAACAGATGATGGAAAGATGTCCCCAGACCTCGTCGTGGACATCCTTGGTTATGTAGCTGCCTTGTGTAAATTACCTGATAGAACCCTTAAGATCGCCAAAACAATCGCGTACATCCCTGGAATGTGCTTACTAGACTTAATGAACGAGGTAGAGATGCAGTGCAGTAAAGCAGGTGTGGTCGACACACATGCACATTCTGGTAGAATCAGGGTACCTGAGACAGTATCAGCTGTGAAAACATCAACACCGACCCCAAACAGAGAACAAAATCGATCGCGACCTGAAATGAGGCAGCCCAAACAAGCAAAGACGCCTAGACCTCGTTCCCACACGCCTTCCTACAGGCAGTTTCATAAGTTTTCGCGCAGCCCGAGCAGGTCTCGCGCTATAAACAACACTTTTTATGGGAAATCACCTCGTAGGTCACAGTCAAGGGATAGGTCCATTCTGTGTCATTACTGTGCAAAACCAGGACACACAAGGTATGAATGCTTTATCAAGGCAAAAGAGGATAATCAAAAGACACAAGGGTTTGGTCCTTACTGTAGGCATCATAGATACCAAGGGCACTGGACTAGTGATTGCAAAACAGTAGAAAAAATTGTGTCTATGTTCAAATCGGGGGAAGACCAAGTCATGACAAAAAACGAACAAACATAAAAAAGAACAAGGTTAAACTTCACATAGGAGGCATGTTGGGAAATGAGTGTATCTTGATACCAGCTGTATGTGAGGATCAAAACGTTTCCTTATTTTTAGATACAGGCTCTCCAGTGAACTTAATAACACATGAAGAACTAAATAGAATTCTTAAAAATAAAAAGAAAGTAACTTTTCTGGATGAAGCTGATTTAGAATTAAACACAGTAGATGGTCAAGAGATTACAGTAAAAGGTATGATAAGATTAAATCTCAGTTTCACAGAAACTACAAGACCATTCTCTGCATTGTTCTATATCGTTGAAAACTTAGCAATTAAAGCTCATATGTTACTGGGCTTAAGATCCATGAGAACTGAGAACATAACTATACTCCCACAAATGAATGGAATAGACTTTGATAATGAATTTATAGAGGAAATAACTTCAGAGCCCTCACCGATTGGTAGAAGAGAGCCAAAAAGAATTGGTAATATTAAAGGCTTAAACAAACATACACAAACAGATGAGTGTATAGATCCACTTACACCAGCAACCCCATCCTCCAGAATTAGTGACCCAGCTAACAGTACTGATTTATCAATTTTTCCAGCCCATCTCACTAATGATTTGGTTATACCACCTAATTCATACATGAAGGTTACCATAAAGAGCAAATTACGGAATAGTACTGTTCTTGTCTTAGAAGAATTATGTAAAGTAAAGGGATTGTCAGTAGAAAACGCATTATGTCATACGAACGACGAAGGGCTAACTCAGATATTCATTATTAATCACATGAATGGGGAAGTTCAGTTGAAGAAGGGAACTTGCATAGTTAATATTGAAAAATGTTTAGCCCCTGTGAAGGAAATAAATATTGGTGGAGTAACAAGTGAGATAAAATCTACGGATAGAGAAAGAATAAAAGAGAATTTAATTCACTCAGGTGAATTTGACGAAGAAAATGATTTGTTAACCCTGTTGGAAACACACAGGGACACCGTAGCCTTGCCCGGAGAACAATTAGGGTGTACTAACTTGATTAATCACATGATTAATGTGCACCCAGAAACACCACCAATTTTTCGTACCAGCTTATCGCATACCACACTCCCAACGTACACTTGCTAATCAGTATGTCGATGAAATGTTAAAGCTTGGAATTATTGAGCCTTCAGTTTCTCCGTGGAACGCTCCCTTTTCTTTGTGCCCAAGAGAAATGGAGAAATGCGTGCGGTAGTAGATTACCGTAAACTAAATAATCACACCATCCCAGACAGATTTCCCATGCCATTGCTAAGTGATGTTCTACAGAATATTGGTCCTGAGAATAATATATTCTCGACCATCGATCTCCTAAACGGATACTATCAGATTCCGGTATCTCAGGAGTCACGTAAATACACTGCCTTTTCAACAAACAGAGGCCATTATCAATATACAAGAATGCCAATGGGACTGAGGACAGCCCCTGGTACGTTCCAGCGTCTTATGAATTACGTATTGTCCGGAATTTTAGGACAAGGAATATTTGTTTATCTTGACGATATTATTATCGCAACGAAGAATATTAAGGATCATCTCAGGAAATTAGACTTACTCTTACAAAAGCTTAGTGATGCTGGATTAAAAATTAAACTTTCTAAATGCAAATTTTGCTTTAAGGAAATAAATTTCTTAGGCCACAAATTAAGCTTTGATGGTATTCACACCACTGATGACAAAATACAGGCAGTGAGAGATTTTCCTGAACCCACTACGACTGACGAAGTTAGACAATTTTTAGGTCTGGCTGGGTACTATAGGTCCTTCGTACCACAGTTCTCTCATATAGCCTTCCCTCTATTCCAACTACTCAAAAAAGATGCTGTATTCCAATGGGAAGAAGAACAAAAAGGGCATTTAACAATCTAAAAATTAAACTAACGAATGCACCTTGTTTAGCATATCCAGATTACACGAAATCATTTCTTATTTGTACAGACGCATCAGTTAAAGGATTAGGGGCTGTACTGATGCAGGAAGATAAAAGAGGAAAGAATCAACCAATTGCATTTGCCAGCAGACAAACAAGAGGTGCAGAAAAAAATTATAGCACTACAGACTTAGAGGCACTTGCAGTGATTTTTGCATTACAAAAGTTTCGAGATTTGGTATATGGTTACGAAATCCACTTATTCACCGACCATAAACCACTGGTGGGTATGTTTAAAGAAAAACTCCTTTCTGGGAGGAGAGCAAGATGGAAATGTACAGTTGAAAACTACAATGTACAAATACATTATATACAAGGTAAAATGAATATAGTAGCTGACGCATTATCTAGGAACCCGAACACAATTCAAGTCGCGGCGTTAGATCTCAAAGGAAATATCCCAAACCACGAGGATATCGCAAAGGCACAAAGACTTGACCCAGTATGGTCAAAAGTAATATACAAGTTAGAAAGTGGAGATGACATACAATTACCCAAACTGCATGTCCCACTTGAACAATTCACAATGGTCAATAATACATTATACAAAATTAACTCTAAACAACCAAAACGCCAAAGAAATACTAACCAGTTGGTAGTACCTAATGACATGATACCCCAAGTATTACGAATGATACACGACAGCCCACATGCAGGACACCCTGGAAAGGATAAGACATTCAACCAAGCCCAGCTATTATATTACTGGCCTTCATTACGAAGAGATATACACAATCATATAGACAGATGCGAATCATGTGCGAAACACAAAGGATACCCAATCACACCTGCACCGATGGGTAATTACCCAGTACCACATCAACCATGGGACGTTGTCGCTGTTGATTTACTCAAGATGCCATTATCATACAATAATAACCTATACTTATTCGTAGCAACGGATCATTTTTCCCGTTATGTCATTTTAGCTCCAATTAAAGATAAGACAACAGAGACAGTAGCAAAGGCAATAACAGATAATGTAATATGTCGCTTTACTACCCCAAAGGTATTAATAAGTGATAATGGAGGAGAATTTAATTCTGAGATCTTACAAGAAATATGTAAACGATACAACATTAAAAAGGTTAACGTTTTGGCCTATCACCCAGCATCGAATGGGTTGGTAGAGAGACAAAATAAAAAGGTATTAGATGTGCTACGACACATTCTCAGTGAAAATTATGCAAGCTGGGATGATTGGATTCCCAGAGTAGAGGCCTCCATTAATGGGTCTATAAATAAATCCATTGGTGACACACCACATTTCATTATATATGGCACAGATAAAAAATTACCATATGAGCTCCTAGAAGGTGACAGCATGCCTATATACAATTACGATGATTACTCTAAACTCCGTTTACGTGAATTCCAGGACATTCACAAAAGAGTGCAAAAACAATTAACGATGTCCAAGGAAGAAATGACGGAGGCATTTAACAAAAAAGCAAAAGATTCACCTATCAGCTTAGGAGACATTGTTTACGGAGTCATTCATACGAGAGACAATAAATTATCCCCTAAATTTGAGGGCCCATACAGAGTAATTAACATAAAGGCAAACAAAGTTTTAATTAAGTCACTTTCAAGTGGCGAGGAAAACAAGTTCATATTGACCATTTAAAACGAGTTTCAAGGGAATTATCACATAATTATTCAGCCTCGGATACAACCGAACAGGTGAACGTACCTCAAGAAACCAAGCAAGAACACAACAATGATTACAAAAAGAAATTAAGGTCATATACCAAACAATCGAACATAGGTGCAACTATTCCAATGAAATCTACAGTACATCATTTACGGGAATTAAATGTCGATTTAAACTCCTTCTATAAATGAAATAACAGCCAACCGTAACGCACATCATCACTATCATCAACCACAGCTTTATAGGAAATTAATAGATTTTTTTTTTTTTCGGTAGGTTACGATGAAGGGACTTATGCTATGGATTCTCCTATACATAGTAAGAGTATATGCGCACCTAGACCCCAAGCATATAGTACGACAAGGATGCCTCATAGCTCCAACGGCCACGACTACAATCGTCAAGGATGTCATGAGTACTGAAATAAGTCTAGATTACTTGTATGACTTACCTACTTATATAGAAAGACTTGCGACGCCGATGCGAACTCTGGACTTCAAGATAGGGAATTATGTTTCACAATCACATATCACCAAGGAAGTGGATGAAATGGTGAAGTTAGCGAAATGGAAACTAGAACAGGCGAAGTCAACTATGCTCGTCATGATCCAAGATCTCCCATCTTCTGGAACAGAGGTGCTGAGCGACAGGAACAACATCACACGTACTCGCCAAAAGCGCGGTTTGTTCGATCTGGGCGGCGCAATTCTTGGGAACATCTTTGGATTGGCTACAGAGGATGACCTTAAAGAAATAAACAAAAAATTTAATAAGATAGCTCAGGTACTAACATACCAAGATAAATTCATCACAGGACAGAACTCAGCAATGAAAACAATTGTGAAAAATCTGAAACAAGCAGAAAACGTAGCTCTCGAGAGTATAGATAAAATAAATAACTTGGAGGGTAACGTTACCCTTTTCCAGCACTTCTCCATCATCACAGAACATATTGACACGATTCTACTACAATTAGAGAACACTAGAGATCATTTCAGGGCACTTATGCAAGGAATTTCGAATGCTGGTGATGGCAAGATCACAAATGACTTACTCCCAGTTCATGAGCTACGTCAGATAGTTAGTCAAGGCATACATAAACATAAATTGAAGCCATTGTTCCGCAGTAGGGAATTTATGCAATATTACCCGTACTTGGAAGCAACACTAACACCAACATCAGTGATAGTTCATGTACCATTCATCACGGAAGACCTGTTCACAGTATACCAAATACACCCCTTCCCCTATAGAAACAACAACACTTTAGTCATCATCAACATCAACACAGACACCGAACTCATCATGGTCTCCAAGAGACGAGACACTGTCACTTTCGCAAGTGAGTCAACGATTGAGCGAAAGTGCCGCACATCCTTACATGCTGTTCATCTTTGTCCTGCGTACATTTTCACGTTTCAGCCTACTGATACGGTCCCTTGTGAAATGGCTATCATCAGCAATAACAATATTCATCATCATTGCAACTTCACTTTTGCTCCAGATAAACTTGTACACCATCAACGCATTGGACACTCGCAGTTTTTTTATTTCCCTCATAACACATCAGTTTACATAGTCTGTCCAGATATACCACCATCTCATACATCAGCCTCAGGATTATACATAGCACCAGACTACTGTGCGGTATTTACACCATCCATGTCTACTTTTTCCACCATCAATCACTACGCCATTCTCAACCATACACACAAACATTTCCACCCACTGCCTGATATGGACTTAAACATGAGCACAAGTATTAAGCTGACTTCACCTAAGTTTGAAACTATGCAGCTGATCAATGAAACAATGAAGCCCTGGGAAGATTTGAGTTTGAGTATGTTCAACCCATATTATGTGTATAGCCAAGCACCTTCTGTCTTCATAATTATCTGCATTGTGGTTGCAGTATTGCTGTTGGCCATGCACAGAATGCATGCAAGAATTGCTAATTTGGAGTCATTGTTTAGTGGGGGTAGAGTTAACATCACAGTTAACCACCCTGAATGAAGTGTATATATTTTGTATATAGTATTAATTATATATATAAAAAAAAAAAAAAAAAATAATAATAATAATAATAATAATAATAACACAAAGAAGAATGACCCATATATGGCAGACCAGTACCATTATCTTTAAATGAAATATTAGTAACTCTTACAATAATCTTAATTTTAAACTATTTTTATTCTTGCATGTATGCATTTCACTATAATAACCCAAGTACATACTGTATTACAGTTAAATAATTTACTTTAATGCATTTATTCCAATATGTATTCAACTTATTTAAAATGTAATATTACTGAATAATCACTATTTACTATGCATAATATATGTATACAATATTCATACAATTATGTTACTTTACAATATTATGTATTTCACTTAATTAGCTTATAAGTTCATTATAATGTGTATGTAGTATGTATTAATATATTATAACTATTAAATGTCGATGGTACGTCATTTTCGCGCGGCCGAGCAAATATAGGACTACATAATAGATAGATAGATAAATAGATAGATAGAGAGACAGATAGAAGCAGGAAGTCAAATGATGAGAAGGTGTTGTGTTTGCGAGAAGCGAGCAGCGCTAAACGCTTACACGGGGGAAAGCTGACGACAGCGGCCAGTAAGGAGATGATTCAGTTAGCTGTCAGCAGTCCTCTCGTGAGAAAGTTCTGTTGCCATGAGGAAGATACGTGACACACACACCCTACTACACGAGATTTTAGGAAAGAGAGTTTAGAAGGAGACAAGCGACCCTAGAGAGAGGTCGAGACGGAGATTAGCTTTAGAACAGAGAGAGAGAGAGAGAGATAGCGAGACAGGGAGGTAGCTACCCAGGACTTATACTATTATACCTGTTTAATATTTCCAAGACAAATAAAAATAGTCCCATACTATTCTTTACCTCTCCCGTCACTACATGACATCTGGTGGGGAAACTACTACAAGATATAAAAGCCGCTCGACCACAAGTCTAAAATATACTTCTCTACAATTAACTACAAAGTCTTTACGACACTGAGATAGATGAGAATGGCAGTGCATCAGTGGACATTTGTGCTGGGAGAGGGTTGGTGATAGCTAATACCCTCTTCAGGCATAAAATGATCCACAGGTATACATGGCGAGTGATGAGAAGGGTGGCTGGTGAACTGAATGAAAGGAAGGCAATGATTGATTATGTGTGTGTGGATGAAAGGATGAGAAGATGTGTAATGAATGCAAGAGCTTATAGAGGTTGAGGGAGTGGACTTTCTGACCACTACTTGGTGGTGGCTGGAATTGGAATTCAAGTAAGATGGAGGAATAGAAGAAGGGAAAGACGAGAGGAAGGAGTAGTTGCAAGGAGAGTGGAAAGGTTACAAGAGGATGAGAGAAAGGCAGAGTATAAGAGAGAAGTGGAGGAACGATTGGGCAAATATGAATTGGAGCAGATGGGAGACGAGGAAGGTGTGTGTAGGATTTTTACAGAAGAAATATGCGCAGCATGTGATGTGGTGTGTGGAAGGAAGAGAAGACGGAGGGGAGTGCAAGGAACAGCATGGTGGACTGAAGAGGTGAGACAGGCTGTGGCACAAAAGAAGAAAGCATACAATGAATGGATGAGAAATAGGGGCGTGGAAGAAGTTGAGAGGCAGAAGAGAGAGTTATATGTAAAAAGAAAGCGAGAGGTGAAAAGATTAGTAAGAGAGAGTAAAAAGAGAGTGGATGAGGAATTTGGAAGGAATTTGAGTGTAAAGTGGAGGGACTGTAAGAAAATGTTCTGGAAAGAGGTGAAAAGAGTAAGACAGGGTGGAAGTGAAGTTAGCAGGGGAGTGGATAAAAATGGTAGATTACTAATGGAGAAGGTAGAAAAAGTGAGCAGAGGGAGAGAACACTTTAAGGAATTGTTGAACATAGAGGATGGAAGTAATGCGAGTATATGTGGCTGGGGAATGGCTGGGAGAAGGAGGGAGGTGAGAAAACAGGAAGAAATCAGTAGGATAGAAGTTGTGGAAGCAATGAAGAAAGTTAAATTGGGGAAAGCCCCAGGAATTGATGGAGTGTGTGGTGAAATGCTGAAGCATGGGGGAGAGATAGTAGTAGAATGGATGTGGAAGATGTGCAGATTGGCCTGGGAGGAAGGTAGAGTCCCGGAGGATTGGAAGTCAGGTATAATTTTTCGATTGTACAAAGGAAAAGAGGAAAAGGAAGTGTGTGATAATCATAGGGGCATGTGTCTTCTTAGTATAATAGGAAAAGTGTATGGTAGGATACTTACTGACAGAGTTAGAGAAAGAACAGAGAAATTAATTGGAGAAGAACAGGGAGGCTTTAGGAAGGGAAGAGGTTGTGTAGATCAGATATTCATTCTTAGATCTTTAGTGAAAAAGTTTCTAGAGAAGGGAAAGAAGTTGTATGTGGCTTTCATGGATTTGGCTAAAGCATATGACAGGGTGGATAGACAAGGATTGTGGAAAGTGTTAAGAATATATGGAGTAGATGGGAAGTTGTTGAATGCTGTGAAGAGTATGTACGATGGTGCGAAGGCTGCAGAGCATGTGGATGGTGAACTAAGTGAAATTTTCTCTTTGAAAGTTGGATTGAAACAGGGATGTGTCATGTCTCCATGGTTGTTCGATCTTTATATGAATGGGGAAATGAAAGAGGTACAAGGTAGGGTAGTGGATGTTGGAGTGGCCCTGGTGAGAGAGGATAGTGTTTGGAAACTCCCTGTACTGTTGTTTGCAGATGATACTGTGTTGTTGAGTGAAGACGAAGGGGAGATGCAAGGCTTGGTGAACGAGTTTGGGAGAGTGTGTAAGAAATGGAATCTAAAGATGAATGTAGGGAAGAGTAAAGTGATGGTCTTTGAGAGAGGTGAAGTTAGTGAATGTACAGCGAGGTTGGATGGTGAGGAATTGGAAAATGTGAGTATGTTTAAGTACTTGGGTAGTGTGATGAGTAAGGATGGAGGTTTGGAGGGTGAAGTGCGTGAAAGGGTACAGCAGGGAAGAAAGGTTGCTGGTTCTTTGAAAGCAGTGATAAGAAACAGGAAAGTGAGCATGGAAGTGAAAAAGTTACTACATGACAGTATTGTGATACCAACTCTAACGTACGGAAGTGAAGCTTGGACGTTGTTGGAAGGACACAAGTCAAGAGTGAGAGCAGTGGAAATGAGTTACTTAAGAGGAGCCTGTGGAGTCACAAGGAGAGACAGGCTGACGAATGAGGATATAAAGGAGCGTTGTGGTGTGGATGTGGATGTGATAGGAAGCGTTAGGAGGAACACACTGAGGTGGTTTGGCCATGTGGAGAGGATGGAGGGTGAAAGACTGACGAAGAGAGTGTATGTGAGTGAGGTGGAGGGGGGAAGAGGGAAGGGGAGGCCGAGGATGAGATGGAGGGATGGGGTGGAGAGGTATATGAGAGAGGGGGGTGTGAGTTGGGAGCAGGGCAGTGAGAAGGCGGGGGACAGGGCGACTTGGAGGGGATTTGTTTGTGGCCACCCCAAACGGGAATGAGGCGTCTGGCAATAGATAGATAAATAGATAGATTAGAAGGGTGTGAGATTATGAAGGTGTGAGATTAGAAGGATGTGAGATTAGAAGGGTGTGAGTTTAGAAGGTTGTGAGATTAGAGGGGTGTGAGATTAGACCGGTGTGAGATTATGAAGGTGTGAGATTAGAAGGATGTGAGATTAGAATGGTGTAAGATTATGAAGGTGTGAGATTAGAAGGATGTGAGATTAGAAGGGTGTGAGATTAGAAGAGTGTGAGATTAGAACGGTGTGAGATTAGAAGAGTGTGGGATTAGGACGGTGTGAGATTAGAAGGGTGTGAGATTAGAAGGGTGTGAGATTAGAAGGGTGTGAGATTAGAAGGGTGTGAGATTAGAAGGGTGTGAGATTAGAAGAGTGTGAGATTAGAAGGGTGTGAGAATAGAAGAGTTTGGCCTTTGATGTAGGATTAGACAGGTGTGTGATTAGGAAATTAAATTAGTCAAACGTGAGATTCGAAGGTAAATTAGAACACGGGGGAGATTAAGGGATTAGACAGGCATGAGATTAGACAGGTGTGAGATTTGTCAACTGTGACATTAGTCAAGTGTGAGATTAAATTAGTGTGAGATTAGATGAGTGTGTGATTAGGTAGGTGAGAAACTGGACAGGTGTGAGATTGGAGAGTTAGCAAGAATGAAATAAAGAATCAGTAATCACACTGAAATGCTCAAGTTGCAGAACAAGATAGGACACTTGAACCCCCTCTACTGATATTTTTGCCACATTTTATTCTTGCCATCTCCAGACGATTTGTATTCAAAAAGAAAAACATCAACCATGAGATTCATCGCTGAGTCTATCCCAAGCCAGGTAAAATCGTCCGGCCGTGGCAATATTAAAGCAAGAAGAGATGGCATAATGCAGGAGGTGGTTAACCATTTGCTTCCTAAAGTGACTGTCTGTGGAATATTTGACCTGTTACCTCACCCACCTAGACTCATTACACTGATCTACCTTATAATCTCTTCCTTATCACACTGACTCACCTTATACCTCCTCCTTATTACACTGACTCACCTTATTATCTCTTCCTTTTTACACTGTCTTACATTATATCTCTTTCTTCACACACACACTCTCACCTGATACAATCTCCTTATCGTACTGACTACCTTATACCTCCATCTCCTCACACTGACTCACCTTGTACCTCCATCCCCTCACAATGATTTACCTAATGCCTTCTCTTTCCCCTCCTCCTCCTGCCCACTGACTTACCATATACCTTCTTCTCACACTGACTCACAGTATACTGTTTTATCACATTGGCTCATTCTCTTCTTCCTCCTCCTCCTGGTCAAACTGACTCATTCTGTTCCTCCTCCTTTTCCTCCTCACATTGACCCATCTTCTCCTCCTCCTCATACTGATTCACCTTTTTCCTCCTCTTCCTCACACTGACTCACCTTATACATCTTCCTCCTCTTCCTCCTCCTCACAATGACTCACCTTGTACCTCCACCTCCTCCTCAGACTGACTCACACCTCCTCCTCTCAACACTGTCTTATCTAACTCTTCCACTTCTTCATACACTGACTCATCTGATTCCTACTTCTCCTCCTCTTCACACTAACTCAGTTTCTGAGACTGACTCACCCATGAACTCAACTGATGTTTAATATTCAGTGACTCATCTTCTCACACTGACTAACCCTTATTCTTCCTCCTTCTCCTCCTCTTCACACTGACTCGCTTATTCCTCCCCCAGCTCACACTGACTCAGTCTAATTCCTCCTCTTCCTCACACTGACGCATTTATTTACCCAGTTTACTCATCATGACTCACACCTATTTATTCAGCTTGCTCACAGACTCCTTCAATGACTCACTTTATTCTTCCAACCTCCTCGAGTTGACTCAATCTTATTCCCCCTTCTTTTAACACTATACCACACTGACTCATCTTCAGTCTCATATTGCCTCTGATTCATCTCTCATTTTACCTTCTCTGACTCACGTACTGACTTATATTATTTCCTGACTCATTCTGACTGACTTCACCCATCCCGACTCACTTGCTCTTATTACTCTCTGGCTCATCCTTAACTACTTTGCTCACCCTAACTCACCTATTGACTCATATCACTCACTGACTCATCCTCTAACTCACTTTACCAACCCTGACTCACTTACTGACTCTTATTACTCCCTGACTCACCTACTGATTCTTGCTATTCCCTGACTCACCTACTGACTCATATTACTCCCTGACTCACCTACTGACTTCTATTACTTCCTGACTCACTTGCGACCCTTATTACTCCCTGACTCACCCACTGATTCCTATTATTCCCTGACTCATTTACTGCCTCTTTTTACTCCCTAACTCACCTACTGACTCCTATTACCCCCTGACTCACCTACTGACTCCTATTACTCCCTGACTCACCCACTGATTCCTATTCACTCTCTGACTCACTTACTGACCTTGTTTACACCCTAACTCACCTACTGACTCCTATTACCCCCTGACTCACCTACTGACTCCTCTTACTCCCTGACTCACCTATTGACTCCTATTATTCCCTGACTCACCTACTGACTCCTAGTACTCCCTGACTCACCTCCACCAAGTCGCATCCCACCAGATTCAATCCCTTGCAGCCTCTGATGATCTCCATGGCTTGTATGGTGGTAAGACCCCCTATCTCCGGGGTGCCTGGGGGTGAGGGAGAAGCTGAGACAGGCAGGGGATGAGGGAGGGAGGTAGGGAGGAAGAAGAGTGAGGGAGGGAGAAGGTGGGTGGTGAGTGACGGAGAGGGGGAGTGGTGAGGGATGAGGGAAGGCGCGAAGGGGAGGGGTGAATGGAGAGAGAGAGAGAGAGAGAGAGAGAGAGAGATGGTTAGTCAGGGACTGTGTGCATGATGATAAAGTGATGAATAGCAAAAGAGGGAGATAGGGAGAGACGGTTGATAAGGAGGGGAGAAAAGAAAGGATGCGGGATAAGGAAGAGTGAATGAGCTGAGTAGTGAGGAAGAGAGAGATGTGAGTTGTGAGGGAGAAAGAGTGAGTGATGAGAGATAGGGGTGAGTGGTCAGGGAGAAAGGGTGGGATGAGTGATAAGGTAAAGGGAGTGAGTAGTGAGGGAGAGAAGGGTGGCTAGCGAGGGAGAGAGGGCTGGTTGGCGAGAGAGAGGGGTGAGTGGTGAGGGAGACAGGGATGGGCAGTGAGGGGATAGGAGAAAAAGAGGTAGAGTGTTATACATCAATGAATAAATTAAGAAATGGAGAAAGAGAGATGAGGGAAAGATGAGCCGGAGGAAGAAAGGAAAGTATGAGCGGTGTATGGTGAGTAGAGTGATGTATGGTGGGGTGTGGTGAGTTATGTATGGTGATATATGGAGATCAGAGTGATGTATGATGAGGTATGGTGAGCAGATTGAAGTGTGATGAGGTATGGTGAGCAGAGTGATGTATGATGGGATGGTGAGCATAGTAATGTGTGATGGGGTATGGTGAGCAGAGTGATGCATAGAGGTGTATGATGAGCAGAGTGAAGTGTGATGAGGTATGGTGTAGGGAGGAAGTAATGGGATAGGAAAGGAAATGGTGAGGGAGCAAGAACTAAAAGAACAAGTGGGAGAGGAAGAAGAGTGAAGAGACAATCGTGCAAATTGAAGTGATGTTAAAGATAAATGTCATCATCGTCCTTATTATCATTATCATAATCATTATCCTTAACCTGATTATCATTATCACCATCAATATCATCATCATCAATATCCTTGACCTGCATCCTATAAATGTATGGGTTTTGAAGGAACCAGAACTTGAAAGAGGAAAACACAGAAAGTATTAGTTATCAAAAGTGTCCTGAACAAAATGTGCCGTACAGAACATCCATTCACTCGTCATTAAAGCTTTAGAAGTTCTCAGCTCAACCTCACAGGACAAATCGTCCACACGAAACATGCCTTATAAGATACGTGACACAGAGACTCTTTTGTCGCCTGCCAAGTAAACAAATGGGTGCAGCCTTTGTCATGTGTATCTCCTGCCCAATTAATACAAGTTCGTTCATTAAGGCTTCTCGGCGCATTTCCCACAGATGATTAATATTCTCAGCTGAAAAAATTCCTCCGATGTAAGCTGACACAGAAGAGTAGAGTTGTCCCGATCATAAGAGGGTTAATGGTGACAGCACTCAAGATTCTCATTTTCAACTAAGTAAAATAGTCTGGCACCAGCTGGGATAAAATACGAGGCAACACGCGGCCATGAAAGGTTTAACTACATTCTCCCCAAAAAATACTGAAGCAAAGCAATAAAAAAAATAGTTTTAAAAAATTACATTTCCAGGGTTGAGAATTTTACATCGTCCTGGGAAAACTGTCTTGAGTTTCATTGTGTGATTCTTATCCAAACGGATTGCTGGCATTATTGGATCAACATCAGTGGGAAATGTGGTTCGCTGGAGACAAATGGAATTCGAGGAAGAGGTGGTTGGGTAGCTTTGCAGATGATAAATTTCCTGCAGTCTCCATTTGTCTTTTTCTTCCAATATATTTCCTTGTAATAGATTTGCAATAGTTTTAAAGCAGGAATGTATCTGTGCTAAATATATACCTGTATCTACAATGGCATCTCCTTTCATACCACCAGTACTGTGACATATAATTATTCATTTTTCATAACACTAGACTCTTTCATATACCATACGGGAGAGGGCTAATGGAGATTACCTTTAACCCTTTCACTGCAATGGGTCTCTTCAGTTGAACAAAATCGTCTAGAGATAGTAACAACTAAATAAATCACCGCGGTCGTCGGCCACATACCTATGTTGTGCCAGACAGAAACTATCTGGTTGTAACCCAGGACTTATTTGGATACTATACAGTGCTTAACGCATTTTTTTTTATCCCGAGGAGACACCTATCAAGACATGAGGATTTACTGTCAAAAGAACTATTATTTTCTTGTATGAACGCATAAGAAACAAATTAATTTAGACGTCACTTTAAACCACTTCACGTCCTGTTCCATGGACTGCTTCCCATTATATCACTTAAATTATCTTTGCGTTCTCCCTAACTTCGTGATTACTGTTTTCTGGTTTCTGCTTAATTTCGTATCTTTCTTCTCTTCTTCCTCTCCAATCTGCGTTTGGTATTTCCCTTCATCCCTCCTGCCTTTATCACTCTTTGTCTCGCGTGCATTTCTCGAGGGATTCCTGCATTGGTTGACCCTGCCTTGCCCTTGACAGTCTTCCTCCTTTCACCTTTTTTGTCTCTGTCTTTCTGTCTGTCTGTCTGTCTGTCTGTCTGCCTGTGTCTCTGTCTTCGTTTCTGTCTGTCTGTCTGTTTGTTTGTCTGTGTCTGTGTCTGTGTCTCTGTCCCTGTCGTCCTTCTATCTGTCTGTCTGTCTGTCTGTCTGTCTGTCTCTCTCTCTCTCTCTCTCTCTCTCTCTCTCTCTCACCAGTGCCAGGACAGTAGCTGGGATCAATGGAGTCGATGTCGAAGGATAGATAAACGGGCCCGTCTGCCATCTGCTGCCGAATTTCCTGCATCAGGGGAGTCAGGGATCTATACCAGCACTCCTCCACACCCACCACGCGAAAACCCTGCCAGAAAAGGTGAGAAACTGTGAGAAAATGAGAGAGAGAGAGAGAGAGAGAGAGAGAGAGAGAGAGAAGTGAGATGAAGTTCAGAGAAACAGGGAGAAATCGAAAACTAAGTTACAGGAAATGAGAAAGTGTAAGAAAACTAGGGGGAAAATGAGACCTGGATAAGAGAAAAGATAAAGAAAGCGAAAAGGAGGTATTAATGGGAAATCAGGAGAAACTGAAGAATTGAGAAATTGTGTTAAACGAAGAGGAAAAAGGAGAAATGAGAGAAAATGAGAAAACGAAAACTAGGTAGCCTACATGTGGAAAAAATAAGAAAATCTGCGATAATGCGAGAAAAAGAGGGTAAGGCGATGGATAAATAGAAATAAAAAGAAAGTAGAATGCAGATGGGAAAACTGCAGAAAGAAAAAAAAAAGAGAAGGTGAGGAAAAGTGTTACCAAATATGGGGAACAGAAAGAAAATTAAACTTAGAAATAAATGGGAACACTAAAAGAACAGAAAACTTGAGGAAGTGTAAAGGTAAGAAGAAACATGAGACGAAAGGTGTGACGAAAAGACAGAAAGAAATAAAAAGTAGAGACAAATGCGGATATGAAAGAAAGAGAAAGCAAAATTGAAAATGTATAATAAGATGTAAAAAGAAAGAAGCTGTGATGCAAAAAAAGGCTCCTATGCTGAATAACATCGTCTGGAGGTTCCATGATGTAATTATTCATATTTCAGAGACTGAAGAGGAGAAGGAAAGGCTGGCACTTGGACTGGCGTTTTTTATTGCCTGTTAGAAAACCTGAAGAAAAATATGTTAGAAAAAAAAAATGAAATCAGTATAATAATACGAGAAAATGAAAATGACTCTGCAATGAATAACCAGTTGAAAAAAGCCAAATTGAAAAAAGATAGAAACAAAAGAGTGAAAGAAAATGAAAGCGTGAATATATTATGTAAGGAAACTGAAAAAGGAGAAAGTGTTATTAAAAAAAAAAAACACTTTCTGTAATATGAAAATATTCGGGGACATAAAACAATTCCAATCTTCTTTCTGCTTCATGTTAATCATCATCAACATCAACCCCATCCTCCTCCTCCACCTCCTCCTCCTCCTCATCATCATCATCATCATCATCATCATCATCATCATCATCATCATCATCATCATCGTCATCTTCATCCCAGCTATATTGTCTAGTATCAAGGCATAAATGGAACTGCCATGATCGAGAAACAAGAAATGGTAGCAACATAACAGTACAAAACTGAGCCACAGCTCCACTGACTCATTATTCCAACTTTCAAGAACATTTATCCTGCCCCTTAATATGAAATGGAAAAGTAGAAAACGGTGTGGAAAAATATGTGAAAAAATGAAATCCTCTATACTCCCCCAACACAGAATATTTCGCGATAAATACGAGAATATCTGTTAATTAATAAGATGACTGCTAACACTAAACACACACACACACACACACACACACACACACACACACACACACACACACACACACACACACACACACGCCACGCAAAAATGAGATTGGAACTTACATTTACGCTCAGGCAAGACTGAACCAGTAATTTGCAAGGAAGAATCTGCATTGGTGAAAAGGTTAATGAAGATCGTATTTAACACCTCCAGCTTTAAAACATTTTCCTTTAGTAAATAAAATCTTTGGAGGGAGCTAAGAAAAAAAAAAATCATGGTTTGGGTGGAGTCGTATCGGTATGAGAGAGGGAGTCTTTTACACAAAGATATTTCAGTCTTTTATTCTCATGCCATTTTATTCAGTTCTAGGGAGATATTTCCAACTGGAAGGTTAACCACAGTGTTATTAACCCATCCACAACATATCATTCCTTAACAAGAAGGAGTAATCACACAGTACAACATCCATGCCTAAGTTATTAGTCTAAGGGCCAAACATTTAACATTGCCCTGTGACCTTAACCTTCGACTGATGGTTCTCAAAATCTAATCACTCCATTCTTGCCTGATCCTTAACACTTTCACCAAGTTTGGTCCAAATCTTTTCTGAACTGTTTTGACTTAACCTTGCCCTCTAACCTTGACATTTGACCTTCTTCTGTGACCTTGAACTTTGACTCATTGGTCTTGAAATCGTTCCTCTTTATCCATACTCTGCTCCAAACCGTTGCACAAGAACTGGTTTAAAAGAGGATAACAACTGATCAATTTGACCTCGCCATTTGACCTTGACTTTTGATGGAATGTTCTGAAAAATATCTTGTCGATCCCTACAGTGATCCTCAAACCTTGCACTAACTTTGATCCAGATCAGATCAAAATTGTTTTTGTTATTTTGTTCACACACACACACACACACACACACACACACACAGGTCCAACTTCTACCTCGCCTTATGAATCCCTTGACCTTTGACTAGTTTTCTTCAAAATCGAATCCCTTCATTCTTGCTTTACCCTAAACTCTTTCACCAGGTTTGATTTATATCGAATAAAAACTGTTTAAGTTGACCCTGCTAAGTCAGAACATGACATAATCCTGTGACCCTGAGCTTTGACTTACTGTTCTTAAAAACATTAGGTCAACGCCTTATTTGAACTTCAATCCTTCCACCAGGTTTGGGCAAAATCGGATAAAAACAGTTTAAGTTATTTTGTTTTCAGAGAGAGAGAGAGAGAGAGAGAGAGAGAGAACATAATACCCGCTCTCATTTCAGAAGCGCGGGTGTAACTTAAAATCACCAGCAGGAAGGAAAATAAAAATGGGATATAGGTCCTCTTAGGTAGTGGTGTTAAAAAATACTTTCCCTTGATAAAGGATAAATGATGCAGGTGTTGAACATGCAAGAATAAAATGAAAATTTTCTTTATATACCCACAACAAGGATGCCCTTCAGTAGCTAAAAATGTGAGGGAAAAACATGGGAGAAAACTGACACTAAAATAAAGATAAAAATGCAAACAAGTGAGTAGAAACGTGTTTGGATTATCCAGTTTCTTCGAAGCTAAACAATGTCTGGAGGCAACAAAAGCATTCTACAAAGGTTTCGTATAAAAATGATTTTTGAGCATCGTTTTAACTCCTACACTGGGAGGTACTTCCTTAGCTGATAAAATGATTTGATGGTGGAATAAGAAATGAAACTGGAAAGAGGTCATTGGGGAGAAAAGATACGAGGAGGTCCTCTGCGATGAGTACAAGAGTTTGGTATCAGCAAGAATATAATTAAAGAAGAAAAAGGTCCTGCCATATTGTGAGGTGAAAAAAGCAGGAAAAAATAAGAGCCTAAGCAAAACTCTTTGACGTGGTAGAAATTAGTGAAAAGTATGAGACTAGAAAGCACTCAGAGAGCGCATACCTCCGCCATTGCCATTGCCATAAAAAAGGATCCGGATCCGGATCCACAGATATAGGATCCTGATCTGGATCCACCCCAAGATTTAATAAAGTTATTTTTTGGTCCATGGCCCACCTTTCCACAATATTTCGTTGAAATTCACTGGGAATTTCTGGAGACACTCCAGATCCGGATCCGGATCTGCCCCCAAATTTAAACAGTTCTTCCTTGGTCCATGGACCACCCATCCACACAATTTCGTCAAAATCCGTTCATAACCTTTTGAGTAAAATCGGATCCGGATCCGTGGACATAGGATCCAGATCCGCCCCAAAATTTAATCAATTCTTTCTTGGTCCATGGCCCAGCAAATTTCATTGATATTCGTTACGAACTTTTGGAGATATTGTGCGGGATACTCCGGATCCGGATCCGGATCCGCCGCAAAATTTAATCATTTTTTCTATGGGGTATGGCCAACCGTTCCTCAATATTTCAACAGAATCCGTTCGTATCTTTTTGAGTAATCCTGCTAAAAGAAAGACAAACAAACTAACATGGGGTAATACATAACCTCCTTGGCTGAGGTAAAAAGTACTGAAAAGAGTAAATTATGTTCAGTATGAAAGAAATATTTCAGTAAAATAAGAATAATTTTGCAACGTAAAACACATTGTCAAAATATGTACATAAAATAGTTACTGTATGAACTTAGGGGCACTCATTGGAGCCCATCTCTCCGACAAGGGCAACGCAATTTCCAAACCACTCATCATAATGGGTTAAATTTTATCGTCACTGATTAGGGTTTCGCAAAAACTGTTTTCCGGATCATAAATCTGTAATACGATCCGAATCTGTCCCAAAAGTTAATCGATTGTTCCCTGGAACATGGGCTATCTACCCACCAAATTTGGTCCAAACCATTCCTCTACTTTTTGAGTAAACCTGCTAACAAATAAACAAACTAACTAACTAACAGGGGAGAAAACATACTAACCTTGTCGGAGGGAATAAAAAAGTGTTAATGAAATATAGATAAAGCAGTATGTGGTTTAAATGTTAAATGAAATAAAGCATCTGCAATTTCAGTAAAAATGAAATCGCTTATGAAGGTTACAGAAAATATACATCAAAATAAAAATTATAAAACATTTCTCCAACACATGAAAGACCGGTAAGTTGGTTAGTTGCTTGACACGGGTGTATAGCATAACTTTATGTCTACCTGTCTATCTGCCTACTCATTTTTTCCTCCTATGTGTGTGTGTGTGTGTGTGTGTGTGTGTGTGTGTGTGTGTGTGTGTGTGTGTGTGTGTGTGTGTGTGTGTGTGTGTGTGTGTGTGTGTGTGTGTGTGTGTGTGTGTGTGTGTGTGTGTGTGTGTGTGTGCGTGCGTGTGTGCGCGCGCGCGCGCGCGCCTCTCTATTCAATCACTTAATTTGTATCGTTAAGCCAGACATTTAATACCAGATTCCATCAAGGAAAACCCCAAACAAAAATGACTTCAACTCCTTTCTCAACCTTCGTCTCCACAGAGCCACAAACCAAATATGAAACTATGATCACAGTGCCCAGTAAAGATAGATAGATAGATAGATAGATAGATAGATAGATAGAGAGAGAGAGAGAGAGAGAGAGAGAGAGAGAGAGAGAGATTATGTAATGTTAATATCATTCACGGTACAGTCAGAGAACAATCTGCACACAGGGCAGAATAAGGCCCGTCTACGAAGTCAGCAGCTGAGTAGGGTTACAGAAGGCACCGCGTCTATTCAGCAGACATGCCTATGGACACTCGCTGACCCTACACTGTTCTGTTCTGCTTTGGCCAGACCTTCCATAGTGAAGGGGTGACGTAAGGCAAACCTCTCATTTGCTTCAGTTATCTGTATAACGTGCCCTTTAGTTTTTAACAATATCCAACTCAATGTTGCCTCAACACTGAACATACTTGGGGTTTCATTCTCTTGGGATTTATCTTAGAAAGATCATGTTATATCTCTCGTAAATTCTGCTTCCAAGAGATTAGGTGTGCTAAGCCTACCCTGTGCCTTCTTTACCCGCGCACAGTTGTTGACTTTACACAGAGGTTTTCTTCGCCCCTGTGTCGAGTACAAATCTCATGGGTGAGGAGGCTCCCCACATACAATTCTTCTCGTCAAGGTGTAGTATGGTTTTCGTCTCACAAACTCTCATCCTACTGTACAGGCCTCCTTCAACCTCTGTCTCTTCGACGCACTGATGCATCTTTATCTAATTTCTATCGCTACTTCAATGATCACTGCTCCTCTGAACTGTATGCCTGCATTCCCCCACCACTACGGCTGGCGGGCAGCACCTGTCAGGCAGCAAACTCTCACCCCTTTTCTGTTCAGCTGTCTAGTGAGAGAGTTAACTGTTACTCCCAGTCCTTCATATATGCAACAGGTCAGCTATGGAACTTTCTTGCTGTTTCTGTATTTCCTACTGCCCATGACCTCTAGTCTTTTAAACCCATTGTGTCTTGGCATCTCGAAATGAACTGATCTTGAATTTGGCTCTCTATTATTTTGCTTTCATTTTTTCTTTAGAGGAAACAGTCTTGCGTACTTGTATCCGATAGCCCCTTCTTCCCTACATTAAAAAAAAAAAGTAGCCCACAGGGAGAAAATGGTAAATGGGTGAATCCCAAAATTTTCTCCTTTTAACAAAGAAAAAGGAGATTCCTTAAGTGGCTCACGGAGAGATACCTCATTGATAATTCATAAAGTTAACAGTCATTATCCATAAAATAATAGACAAATTAGAGCTGCTGGAAGCAGTTTAATGTTGGAAGGAGTTAAATAAGCAAATCTTTATGATAAATCTTAACTTAGTCAAGAAGGAATTAAGTGACCCAGTGAGAGAGACAAAATGCTAAAATTATTTCCAGTGGCCGGAATATAAAGCGAATCACGGAGTGGCCCTAAAATTAGAGATGAATACAAAATGCCGCAAATAGATTACTGATTGAAGGCGTTAAATAAAGAAAATCCTCATTTTTTTTTTTAAGCGTCCCGCTCTGATCTTAACCTTAATATCTCCAGGCCCAGCAGTCCTTATACTTGCAACACACACCTTCACCTGTCACCGCTTCGTCATTAATACCCAACGACCATAGTAAATATATGCTGAGGCCGTGTCAGTCAGGACTGTGTTAGCTGGAGTGTTTTTATGACGTGTTGGTGGGACGTGTGTAAGAGGGTAAAGTATATCTTAACGAAATTCAATTAATCAAGCGTTACCTGCTCCAGGCTGGGATAGATCTCGCGTCACTTCAGACGACAAATTGCTTCACTTATCACTCGGCCACCACATCACCCTAAAAAAAAAATCCCCCCCCCCCAAAAAAAAAGGCCAGAATATAGAGCTAGATAGAAAGAGGGAAACAGAAAATCCCCAAATTCCCCCCAAGTACCAGAATATAGAGTGAGACAGGGAGAGGGTAACAAGTGATCTGTGATGGGTGTGTTACTGAGGCGCTGTGAATGAGCTGCCTGGTTAAGTTCATTAATTTGGGAATATTCATTTTGATGGGTCATTTGTCGCAGTGAGGAGATAACGGGGTGGGGGGAAAGGGGGAGAGAGAATGTTGGGAAGGAAAGATGAGAGAAGAGAGAGAGAGAGAGAGAGAGAGAGAGAGAACAGTATTCATGCAATGTATCATTAACAATCCTCCCCCATCCGGTCTCTCCCTCTGCTATATAACTACACCTTCTGACACCTCCATCCTGGCACTAGGAAAGCCTCACCTAAAAATACCTCCTTTGAACCTGAAGGCTGCGTAATCTTGGATCAGCCTCTTGTGGACTTAGGAGACTCCCTGGCGCCTCATAGTTACTGTATTAAGTTCACTTTATCTGGGCGTAAAATTGTTATCTATCTGTTTTGAATGCTGAGCTATGACAAGAGATTAACAAAGAAATATGTGTTAGTCACGAAGAAGTGCTGTGGGAAGAATGTAGAGCCATAGCATTATCTCACTTTGTCAATGAATTAGGGGAGCTGCATGAGAACGAAATTCTCTCCCAAGTTGAAATGAACGAACTATACTTTACTTTTGTGTCTGGCACAGTTACCTCCTCAGTTCGGTTCGCCTCTATTAAAATTATTCGATGTTAAGAGTAAGATAAAAAACAATCCGTTATATATAAAAGCTTGGTGAAGTTAGCTGGTACCTCTTTCAGTACGGCGGGTCTTTCTTAACTTGTGTAAAATTGCCTGGAGGTAACAAGATGAGGATAAAATAAGATACTCTATATTCCCTTCATTGTTACAAGCAAGGGCGAAGCCCTGGCGAGTCTCTCGTCAAGTACTGTAGTGGCATTTTCTCACATATGAGCGGCCCAACCCAGCCCAGTCCCACCCGTCCCGACCGTAACGCTTTTGAGAAGCTTATATCTAAGCAACCACAGGGCCCCATTTGTTAAGATTTGTTTTTTGACAGGTTTCATCACACCCAGGCAGTGCACGTGGGACGTGACACGCGCCAAGTGCAACATGCCGAAAATCTTCAAAAGAGGGCTACGGGCCAGACAGTTTGTCGTAACAGCATGTAACTTTGTAGGTAGATAACCATCAATATACTCCAGGCATCCTCGGGGTGTAAGGTGACATTTCAATGCTTTCGGATTTTAATGGACTCGATAGTACCTCGCCGGCAAAGGCGTTTAAATGATGAGAGTGTCTACTTCCTTTTCTATATCATCATCGTTATTACCATATTAACAGCATTATCATCATCATCATTATCACTATCATCATCATCATCATCACTATCCTCCTCCTCCTGCTCTTTCTCCTCGTCGTCATCCTCGTCGTCATCAGCATCATCATCATCATCATCATCATCATCAACATCATCATCACTATCCTCCCCCTCCTTCTCCTCCTCCTTGTCTTCCTCCTCCTTCTCTTCCTCATCTTCATCATCATCATCATCGTCATCCAAACCCAATTTCTAACTAACTGTGAGCTGATATGGATCACAAAGCAAGGACAGGGTGGCGTTAAATTCAATCTAGTGCCTAGTGAAATGTACAGCTGGCGACATATTAACCTGGTACAGTGTCTGTGTGAAGTGGAGCTGTACCTACCAGTTCCATCTACTATGCATCATAGTTACTTGGTAATTTTAACTAGTAGGCACCTCATTCGATTATGTCTGTGCCACCAACAACTATGTAATTATGTCAAGGTTGTTAAGTGTACCTAATAACAGACCTTTGCTACATAATGATGCTGTCCCAGGTTCCTATGTGGTGTACTGTACATGTATTTGCCAACTCATCACCCCAGTCTCAGACATTCTCTTCTCATCGGTATAACTATAGTGTTTGTTTTCACCTAACAAAGATCCCTAACCTCTTTCAGCTCAGTTGATGGCCACGTGTAATCAGGCTGGAGGGTTGCCGCTCATTCCCACCTCATGACTAAAGCTCAGTGGATTTCGTGTAACCATATCATAGTATTCAAGCTGTGGTTGTGATCCATTTCCCTCAGAGGAAAACAAACTAATTACAGCATCACATTCCTGGTAATGCCAGATTCTTTATTCAGCTGAGAAGTCATAGGAAGCCTTCGGTCTGATCTCCAAGGCCGACTGATATGGTTGGAATGTCTGTACCGGTCCATACTAGATTCACTAGAAGACCGGTCTTCTCCTTGGAGGAAGATTGATGGCAACAATCAATCGCTCTTCATGCTGGCAAAGTACGAATAAAAGTGAGCATTCAGAGAATGCAACACCCGCGACCACCAGCTGGTTCAAGGGCTGAATATTTAACGTAAACTTGACCTTCCGCAGATTTCTCTAAAGAGGGAATTACTTCATTCTTGCATAATCCGTAACATTTCCACCAAGTGTGATTTAAATCATATCAAAACTGAGTTGACTCCTCCTGTGTCAATGATCTATGATCTTTGACTGTGACCTTGACCTTTGACGGATTGTTCTCAATATCGAAACCCTTTATCCTTCTTTTAACCTGAACCCATCCACAGTGTTTATTCTACATCATATAAAAATTTGCTTAGTTGACCTTATCACCTCACAACTTGACCGACGATATAAGAGTATTGTTCTCAAAACCAACAGGCCAGCCTCCTGAATGATCCACAGCTCACCCACCCAGTTTGATTCATATCAGATCAAGGCACGCACAGACATATAGGTTAAACTTAGACCTTGTCTTATGACCTTGACCTTTGATTGTTTTCATGATTGAATCCCTTCGCTCTTGCTTGACCATTAATTTTTCCAATAAGTTTTGTTCAGTAAGATCGAAACTGACTTGACCTTGACCTGTGATCTTGGCGTCTAATCTTTCCCTCCGACCTTGACCTTTGACTGGTTGTTCTGTAAGTCGAATAATTTTTACTATTGCCTTATCCTCAACCCTTCCATAACGTTTGGCAAAAATTGGATAAAAATTGTTTAAGTTAACCTTGTTACGTGCCCTTGACCTTTGAACCATTTTTCTCAATATAATTATTTATACTACTATGCTCAGCCTCAACCTTTTAGCGAAGTTTGGCTAAAATAGGATCAAAACTACTTGAGATATTTATTTAACACACACACACACACACACACACACACACACACACACACACACACACACACACACACACACACACACACACACACAGGGATCAAACTCAGACTTTGTCCCGTGACTTTGTCCTTAGACTGTTCTTAACACTTATTCGCTTCATTATTGCTTTACCACCAATCGTTCCACCACGTGTGGTCTGAACTGGATTTTAAAATTCTAAAGTTAATTTTGCTAAGACAACTTTGGACCGAGGCCTGTGACATTGACTTTAACTTACTGTAAAAAAAAATAAATAAATAAAAAATAACTCTGATCCCTTCCACCAAGTTTAGTTAAAATCAGATAAAAACTGCTTGAACTATGTTGCTCACACAAACAGACAGACAGACAGACAGCCTGGCAGGTAGACAGACTGGCAGGTAGACAGACGGACAAACTCATAGACAGACGGACTGACAGACAGACAGACAGACAGACAGACACACACACACACACACACACACACACACACACACACACACACACACACACACACACACACAGGAATATTGGAATGAAGGTAAGATGTGACCCCCTCCATTGACCATATTTCCCAGGGGGCTATCCAGAGACAGACAGACAGACAAACAGACAGACAGACAGACAGACAGAGACAGAGGTGGCCAATGAGGCAGTATTAAGGTTATATGTATCTGGCTTATGAAGGAGACTGGCAGGTAGGTAGGTAGGGAGTTGGGTAGGTAGGAGAAGGAGAAGGAGGGGAAGGAGGAAGGCAAAGATGAAGAAAAAGAGGAGGAGGAGGAGGAGGAGGAGGAGGAATATGAAGATGAGGAGGAAGATGATGAAGAGGAGGGAACGAAAAATGACGAGGAGGAGGAAAAGGAGGAGGAAGGAGAATATTACTTCAGGATATTAAACTGGTTAAGAATAAATCCACTCTTCTCTTCGCTACGTCCTCCTGCTTCGGCTTGTTTGAGGCGTCGTAGGTGTATGTTGCAGCCATGATATAGTAATGAGGGTAATGAAAGGGGAAATAGTCATCATCATCACCCGTCATCATTATTTTTTCATTATCGTCATCACTACATTCATTACGAGTATATTATTATCATTATCATTAATAATTCTATAATCTCTTTCATCGTCATCTACTCTTGTGGACTGAGTAGGATCCAGAAACAAAGGGAAACCATGGTAACAGGAGATCAACACACACACACACACACACACACACACACACACACACACACACACACACACACACACACACACACAAACACACGCTCAACCTCATCCGAAACCCATGCCAAAAATCGATGCACACGATTTCACAATTCAACGAGCGGAAAAGTGTTAAGGAAAGGAACATATTTATTCTCTCTCTCTCTCTCTCTCTCTCTCTCTCTCTCTCTCTCTCTCTCTCTCTCTCCTGGCGATTTTCAGTTTAGAACCCTCTCAATTTTTTACCTGGAGGGGTTCGATATACCCTTCATTAACCCCTTTACTTCTATAAATCCTCCCTAAGCTGTATAAAATCGTCTGGAGGAAGGAAGATTTAATAAACAGGATCCTTCAGCGGAAAGGAATAGCTCTTTCGGTCACCATTAACCCTCTCATGATCGGCGGTACTTTTTCCCGTATAAGGAAGCTCGCTAACACCTCTCACAAAGCGATATATTTTGCTTCTTACGCCTTACTTTAGCCCTCTCATAATCAACAATACCTTAGACCCGCTTTCATCGGTTAAGGAAGCTCCCTAACACCTCTTCCCAAGTGATTTATTTTGCTGGTGACTCCTTACTTTATCCCTCTCATGATCGGCAGTACTTTAGCTCCTTATATTGTCGTCGGTCAAGGAAGCTCCCAAACACCTCTCACGAAGCGATCATCTTGCGTTTTACTCCTTACTGTTTTTTTCTGTCATTTAAGTCACTCAAATGCCACCATACTAAGCATAAATAACACACAAATTTATATTAACCAGAAGTATGAAAAAAATAAACCGTCAAGGAGGAGGTGCTAGGGAACATCCTTAACCGACGAGAATACGGACCTTGTGTTCTATTATAGCTAATGCCACACGATTGTATTCAGCTGAGAGTGAGTGATAGGACTCTAAGGAAGTTATTATTATCGCCATTAGTTCTCTTATGGTCGAAACAAGTTTAGAAAGCTATATCAGTTGACTACAAAATATATATTGAGCTAAGAGTGAGTTATAGCAGATTGATAAATGGATAGACAGATAGACAGATATAAAGACTGACTAATTGACTGATTGATTACGGCAAAAAGATCATGGCTTTTTGTTGTGTAATATTTGCCCCACAACAATTGTGGGGACACGGGCAAACAGGAGAGCCCGTCAGAGATAAGCAGAAAAAAAGGCTCCCGTGAAGGAGCAAAGCTCGGACGACAGACTGGCAGACAAGGGGAAAGGCGGCAGGGCAGGGAACGATGCGATGGAGGTGATAACTGCCCGATGATCGACGAGGCAGGGGGGAGAGAGCGAGGTAGACTGTACGGCGCCGATGGAGGAGGCGCCGACGAGCTCAGGTGGAATTCCCCCAAACGATCCGACGGTGGTTGATAGGCCGGCTGCACGATGATCGTTGAGGGCAGGGCGGGACGAGAGCGATGTTGACGTCACGGCGCCGATGGAGAGGGCGCCGAAGCTCCAGATGGAAACATCCCGACTCTGCCCTCAACCCCCTTGCCCTGATGGAAATAGGGCGATGTGAACTCGCCCAGCTCTCCAAACAACAGCAGATGGAAGCACGAAGGGTAGGCCCGGTCCTGGTGGTCAAAAGGGCGCAACCCCGGTCCTGGTGGTGACGGAGGGAGGGTCGTCGGCCGGGTAGAAAAGGGCGGAGGAGCCTCGACCTCCTGGTGGACCGACCAGGGCACTCCCTAAGATGGAAGGACAGGCCCGACCCTCGGCTGGTACGGCTGCTGTGGAGAGCTGGTCCCGTCGGGAACAGCGGTGGTGTTGCCTCGACGAGAGGTGGGCTGCGAGTGGATCATGGCTGCGTAACAACAGAGGTCATTGCCGTCGTACAACAGATGTAAAAGCAGAACAAGCATAGCTAAAGTATATACATGGGTATACATATTTACGTAATTAAAAGCATTAATAAAAGTTATCTAACATTTAAATTCATATAGGCTAATATTTCAAGAACACACTATAAAACTATTGTCTGTATTTTCGTCGGATAAGGAGGCTTTCTAACACCATTTCCTATGCGATTTATTTAGCTTATTACACCTGACACCTATTCGGTGTTACATACAGTACATCCTTCATGCATCGCACATTATCATTCTTGTTCTGTGTCTGCCCTCCTCTCTCCCTATGTCTCCCAGCTTGAGAGTAAATACTGTCAGTAACCCCTTTTTGGTAGGTGGTTGTGACCATCATCCACTCATTTGATGTAGTGCTGCCTACCTCTTACTTCATATTTATCATTCTTTTTCTGTGTCTGCCCTCCTCTGTCCCTATGTCTCCCAACTTTCCTGTCACTTCTTATTACTCTTCTTTTCTTTTCAGGTGGCTTTACAATGAGTGACAAACTTAATCGTTTCATGTAAGCCAGGAAACCATTTACAACGCTAACCAACCCACACATGTTCTCTGCTTGTCAACAAGTGGGTTGGCGGAGGGTTAGTGCCCCTCCCCGTAAACAACTAACCCAAAGACAAATGGCCACCCCTTATGGGACTGTGGCGTCTGGCAACAGATGCTACATAGATTAACCCGTTCATGATTTGGAAAGCTCTAGTCCTCCATCCCAGTAAACTTCAAGCGATTTTCATACAGAGGAATTTAATATACACCAGACGATTTATTTCAGTTCAGAGTGAGTCATAGGAGCCCTGAAGAATTTCAGGACTGGAAAGAGAAAGAGAGAGAATTAGTACTATTAACCCTTTCAAAGTCGGGATAGGATTAGTAGTTCCTCCATATAACAACATGCGATATAATTCAGCTGAGAGTGAGTAATAGGACATTGGAGGAGCTGAGAGAGTGTGAAAAGAGTGAGAGAGCGGTGTTCGCCTTTTTTTTTTTTTTTTTTTTTTTTTTTTTTTTTTTTTTTTTGAGTGGAGGTCGAGAGGAAAGCACTCAAGAATATTAGGTCTTACACGAGACTGACAGGGTATTGGCAGGCTCTCTCTCTCTCTCTCTCTCTCTCTCTCTCTCTCTCTGTATGGTCTGGTCTGTTTCTGCCTGTGTGTATGTGTGTGTGTGTGTATCCTGTTCAGCTACTTAATTTTGCTAAAAGCCGTACCACTTTCTTTATTTCCCTGCTCCCGTCCAATCTCTAATCGTTTCCTAGCAAACAATAGCCTCAATAACCTCAAATACCAGTTGGACTCACTATTTCCCTGCTATTGCTACGGTCAGAAACTTTTACCTGGGAAACACTAAGATTTTAACAGCCAAGGAAAATCACTATAGTTCATTCACCTTAACTTGGCGAGGATTTTCGTCCTCTTGCAGCCTCTTCCCTGTAGCTCAGTGACAGAATAAGGCGACGTTAGAGCTTATCATCCTTGGCATAGCACTCCTTCGTGACTAGCATCATATTTTAGTGTCATTCCCTTGCTACAGCTCAGCATTCAAGATGGACGGATTCTTAACATCATTGCCATACCACTTCTTCGTGACTAGCACCATATTCTAGTGTTTAGCTGTAATCAGAATGTAATGACAGCATTATTATGCCAGCCAGTTAATGTTAATATGTAGCTGCATCTGTCTGTTTTTTATTTATATTCTCTTTGTCTTTCTCTGTTTGTCTGTCTGACTCTCTCTCTCTCTCTCTCTCTCTCTCTCTCTCTCTCTCTCTCTCTCTCTCTCTCTCTCTCTCAAAATCAGTGCCATGTTCTCTCATCCAGTCTTATCACTGTCCAGCCACATAATTGGCCAGCTCCATGCCGCCCTTAGCGTTAGATGCGTTTTTTCTTGTAGTGTTTCTTACATTCTTTTTTTGTTGTTTAATTGTGGCAGGCACTTCTTCCCTGTAGACTTAACCGATTCCGACCAAACCTGGACACAATGACCAACCTGTGTCCTAGCTGTGTCCGCAAGGTTTTGGTTGCTAGGCAACTACTCGTTGCCTAGCAACGGCTGAAAACGGCTTTTATCTTACTTCTCACGTTTGGAGCTAAAGAAGTTTTACTATTGGGTGTAGAAAGCTTTAACTTCTATAGCGTAATTTTGAGGTCATTTCCTATTGACAGGGTTCCATCCATTTTTCCCCCCTCTCCTCTAGTTTTCGAGTGGCAACCCTTCACAGATCAGTCTCAGCGTCCCTAGCAGTCTTGGTTAATTGTGGGAGGCACTTCTACCCTTCAGAGTTAACTGATTCCAATCAAACTTATACACAATGACCAGCCTATGACCTAGTTGTGTTCATCAGATCTTGGTTGCTAGAGAATAACTCGTTGCCTACCAACGGCTCCCATGGCCCCTCAGTGGCCGTGGGTCCGGAAATTGTCAGGACCCAGTGGCCGGCCCCGGAACAATTTTTTCAAATTTCAGAAATCGATTTTTTTTTTAACCAAATGGAAGAGCAACGTCTGGCGCACCTGACAATGCAATTTTTATCTTCCTAAACCCATCCTGTGCATCGCAGTGAAGAGCAAAAAAAAAAAAAAAAAAATCGCAAAATGACTGCGTACACGCCGATGAAAAATAAGCAATGGAGTGAAAGAACATCACACTAAGAAATATCCACATTCCCCCCCCCCCCTCCAAGAAAAAATATATCATTGGTGCTGAAATGGTCTGAAATGACTAGATGTTGGAGAAAATAGGTCATCCCAAAGACTTTTGGTCAGATTTTGACCAATCTTGGTGGATGGATAGAGGGATGGTAAAGGATGAAGTGATTCAGTACTGAGAACAATCAGTGAAAGGTAAAGATCACAGGGTAAAGTCAAAGATCAGTCCTTTTGAGTCTAATAGCTATGATTCGATTTGGATAAAACCTGATGGAACGGTTTAAAGTTAAGTGTGTACAAAATCATATTTTCAGAACAATAGGTCAAAGGTCAAAGGCACACGGTAAAGTCAACGTAAACACTTGATCCGATGTGAATCAAACTTGGTGGATGAGTTTTCAATCACGTAAGGATGAATTAAGTCGACTTTAATAGCAATTAATCAAAGATCAAGGGCAGGGGGCAGGCTAAAAAGATTTGGCTTTAAGGTCCTTCAGTATTACCAGTGTGCTTATGTTTTGTTCGAGCATGTTGCTTAACGATTTCGAAGTATGGTGGCGAATCACACTACAAAAAGTAGATCGGAAAATGGAATGTGCTTTAGTTATCACGTTTACACAAATATTTTTCACAATTTTTCTTTACCACAGGTAACCACAGACCGTCAGGATGAGTCTTTAGATCGATTGCACGGCGCGGGCGTTGCACTCTGAGAGATTTTTCTTGTTCACTCTTGTACATCATTTTTCTCAATTGAGCCGTTCCCTTCATTTTTTGCTACGATCCAGTTTTACAGTTCATTGTGTCCATTGATCAAAGCTCAGTGTCATATCCTTTATCATCCTTTCTCTTTCCTCGAACCAGCCAATTGTGATATTTGCCGTATAAAGTTCATTCCCCTAATAGTCTAGGACAATCCACTGGTAGTGTACATTTCTGCTAGTGTAAAAAATATCAGGTCAGTGTTCTGCCAAACCACCTTATTATTACATCAGACGTACCGGTCCGTTCCACTGGTTTCTGACAACAATCCATTTTTATCGTTCGTTGTGTCAGGGTCAGCCTCAATAAAAGGATCTTGATTTCCTCTTCTTTTCCACTGTTTCTGGGAAGGGTCATTACTTACTAAAGGTATAGCCCGTGACCCCCCTCCTCTCTCACTCTCTCTCTCTCTCTCTCTCTCTCTCTCTCTCTCTTCTAGTCGTCTCCCTCCTCTCCCTCTTTTTCCGCTTCTGACTCTCCATCATATTCCCTCCCCCAGTCCCTTTGTCCCTTTACAGAGAGAGAGAGAGAGGGGGGGGAGAGACTGACCTCTTCATTCCCGTGACTTATTTTTCCTCATTATTTCTTTCACTATAGTTCATTCACTTTGTCTGAGATCTTCTTCCTTTTGCAACGTATTTCCCGTAACTCAGTGGCAGAACTTAGAAAATACTACGACTCAACATCCTTTCAATAGAACTTCTTCGTGACTAGCACCATATTCTAGTGTTACATCTTTGGCTAGAGCCCAACGTTCAAGGTAGAGACACAACGTTCGTTCGTTCGTTTAAAGATTTCCTGCACATATAGTGCAGGCCAGGCCATACATTAGCCCGGTCAGTGGGTTATGGGCTGGTTAAAAAAATAGTAAGGGGGGAGGACAGGACCTGGGGATTGCCCAGCACACACGTTCTGTCTCCTGGCTGGCTTTGTGGTGTGTGTGAGAGACATAGCAATATTATGCATAGTTAAAGTTGATATACTGTGGACGATATCCGAACTGGACAATTTATATATAGCGTTCATTAATCCCTTTACTATTAGTGGTCTGTCTTAAGTTAATGAAAAATAAGTAAATAAATAAAAGTAAGTAAAATCAAATAACGGCCATGCCACGTTGAGTACACCGCTTCCCATCCGATCAGCGAAGTTAAGCAACGTTGGGTCTGGTTAGTACTTGGATGGGTGACCGCCTGGGAACACCAGATGCTGTTGGCATCCCTATGTCAAGTGGGGTTGGTGGAGGATTAGTGCCCCTCCCTGTAAAACAATTAACTCTAAGCCCTTGGCCACCCCATTTGGGATACATGACGTCTGGCAATGGATGGAAGTAAAATCACCAGGAGGTAGCACTACTGAAGTGGAAATTGCAATATCGGATTGAAGGTTTACCCCCTCGAAGAACGCGCCATATTTAGCTCAGATCAATAAAGTCGTCCCATATCAGCATCTCCTCCTACTCCTCCTCCTCTTCTTCCTCCTCCTCCTCCTCCTCCTCCTCCTTCTCCTCCTCCTCCTCCTCCTCCTCTTCCTCCTCCTCCCTTTTCTTCTTCTTCTTCTTCTCCTCCTCCTCCTCTTCCTCCTCTTCGTCCTCCTGCTCCTTCTCGCCTTCCTCCTTCTCCTCCTCCGCCTCCTCCTCCTCCTCCGCCTCCTTCTCCTCCGTCTCCTTTTCCTTCTCCTTTTCCTAAATTCTCAAAGAAGCAAAACATGAGTTACTGCTGCCACTCTCTGTCTTATTCAATAAATCATTAAGTACTGGGAAAGTTCCATGCGAATGGAAACTAGCAAATGTAACACCAATTTTCAAAAAAGGAAATGAGTCGCACCCAGGAAATTACAGACCAATCAGCTTAACATCAGTAGTGTGCAAGTTAATGGAAAAAATCATAAGAGATAAAATAGTTAATTATATAGAAGAAAATAATATAATTAAAGACTCGCAGCATGGATTCAGACATCGTCGTTCATGCTTAACTAACTTACTGGACTTCTTCCATGATGTTTACAAATCATACGATGACTCAAGAGCAGTAGATATAATTTACCTCGACTTTCAGAAAGCATTTGACACTGTCCCTCACAAGCGTCTCATGAGAAAAATAGAAGAACATGGAATAAAAGGAAATACGCAAAAATGGTTACAAGACTGGCTTTCAGACCGAAAACAGCGAGTTGTGATAAACGGAAAGGAATCCAAATGGCATAATGTGATCAGCGGTGTTACCCAAGGCTCAGTACTTGGACCGATACTTTTTGTTATCTATATAAATGATACTGATGAGGGTCTGAATTGTAAAGTATCCAAATTTGCAGATGATACTAAAATAACCAGTAAAGTCACTTCAAAATTACAGTGGCAGCAGTTACAAAATGACCTTAATACTTTAGCAAGCTGGGCAGAAAAATGGCAAATGAAATTCAACACAGAAAAATGTAAAGTACTTCATATTGGAAGTAACAATGTCCATGCAAATTACAAAATGAACAATATTCAGTTATCAAGTACAGACAGTGAAAAGGATCTTGGTGTGATAATATCAAATGACCTAAAACCAAGCAAGCAGTGTACCGATGCTGTTAAAATTGCAAACAAGCTAGTGGGTTTTATTGGAAGAACTTTCGAGTTTAAATCGGAAAAAGTCATACTTGCCTTGTACAACTCGCTAGTGCGCCCCCATCTTGAGTATTGTGTGCAATTCTGGTCTCCGTACTACAGAAAAGACATTGAAAAATTAGAGGAAATTCAGCGAAAAATCACAAAAATGATACCACGACTTAGAAACAAACCATATGAGGAACGCCTTGAAGAACTTAAATTGTTTAGCCTAACGAAGCGCAGGTTAAGAGGGGACCTTATTGAAGTTTTCAGAATCATGAAGGGATATGACAACTTAGACATGAATAAATATTTTGATATAGACCGGTCGAGTCAAACCAGAAGTAATGGCTGCAAAATTATGGGAAAGCGATTCCAATCCCACAAAGCAAAATACTTCTTCTTTAACAGAGTTGTAAATATTTGGAACAGATTACCCTCAGACACCGTGAACAGTATCTCAATTGAGACATTCAAAAACAAATTAGACAAGTATTTGCACAAGAATCCTCAGCTGACTCTTTTTCTGTCCGAATAACTTGCCTTTATAGCTACTGTACATGTAAGTTCATGCCCCTTTTGTCTACAAGACACCCCGTAAACAATGTACCCGTACATAGTGTTGTGTCACGATATTATACATTTTCAATTTATTCAGTGCAAACAAAGCAATATAAGCACAGATTAGGATCTGCACAGATAACCCTGAGTTAACGGTCACTACTCTTACTTTCGACCTGTGATGGGCTGTGGATCACTGAGGGTCCCTGTTAGTCAAGCGACCACCATCGGGATTTTTTTAATGTACCAGGGGTCACTGCTTCAGGATGAAACTTGTGTAGTTGTCCCATATGGGAGAGTTCCCTGTCTCAGTGGAGTGAACGGAGCTAGGGCCTGATTGACTGCTGCCTACCTTAAAAGCGCCAGGCAAGGCTGCCGCACCACCCCTAAACATCCACACTGTGCAGTCCCCTCGTGTCTACAGGACACCCTGTAAACTTAACATAGTGTCACGTCACGTCATTATACGTTTTTCGATTTACTCAAAGCAAATGAGGTAATACACAGTAAGCACAGATTAGGATCTGCACAGACAACCCTGAGTTAACGGTCACTACTCTTACTTTCGACCTGTGATGGGATGTGGATCACTGAGGGTCCCTGTTAGTCAAGTGACCACCATCGGGATTTTTTTAATGTACCAGGGGTCACTGCTTCAGGATGAAACTTGTGTACTTGTCCCATATGGGAGAGTTCCTTGTCTCAGTGGAGTGAACGGAGCTAGGGCCTGATTGACTGCTGCCTACCTTAAAAGCGCCAGGCAAGGCTGCCGCACCACCCCTAAACATCCACACTGTGCAGTCCCCTCGTGTCTACAGGACACCCTGTAAACTTAACATAGTGTCACGTCACGTCATTATACGTTTTTCGATTTACTCAAAGCAAATGAGGTAATACACAGTAAGCACAGATTAGGATCTGCACAGACAACCCTGAGTTAACGGTCACTACTCTTACTTTCGACCTGTGATGGGATGTGGATCACTGAGGGTCCCTGTTAGTCAAGTGACCACCATCGGGATTTTTTTAATGTACCAGGGGTCACTGCTTCAGGATGAAACTTGTGTACTTGTCCCATATGGGAGAGTTCCTTGTCTCAGTGGAGTGAACGGAGCTATTGCCTGATTGACTGCTGCCTACCTAAAAAGCGCCAGGGAAGGCTGCCGCACCACCCCTAAACATCCACACTGTGCAGTCCCCTCATATCTACAGGACACCCCGTAAACTTAACATAGTGTCACGTCACGTCATTATACGTTTTTCGATTTACCCAAAGCAAATGAGGTAATACACAGTAAGCACAGATTAGGATCTGCACAGACAACCCTGAGTTAATGGTCACTACTCTTACTTTCGACCTGTGATGGGATGTGGATCACTGAGGGTCCCTGTTAGTCAAGTGACCACCATCGGGATTTTTTTAATGTACCAGGGGTCACTGCTTCAGGATGAAACTTGTGTACTTGTCCCACATGGGAGAGTTCCTTGTCTCAGTGGAGTGAACGGAGCTATTGCCTGATTGACTGCTGCCTACCTAAAAAGCGCCAGGGAAGGTTGCTGCACCACCCCTAAACATCCACTCTGTGCATTGCACAGCCACACTGTGCACTGTGCAGTCCCCTTTTATCTAAGACACCCGTCTTATATATTTTTCAATCTCCCCAATGCAAAGAAAGCAATATAAGCACAGATTAGGATCTGCACAGATAACCCTGAGTTAACGGTCACTACTCTTACTTTCGACCTGTGATGGGCTGTGAATCACTGAGGGTCCATGTTAGTCAAGTGACCACCATCGGGATTTTTTAAAATGTACCAGGGGTCACCGCTTCAGGATGAAACTTGTGTACTTGTCCCACGTGGGAGAGTTCCTTGTCTCAGTGGAGCAAACGGAGCTAGGGCCTGATTGACTGTTGCCTACCTTAAAAGCGCCAAGCAAGGCTGCCGCACCACTCCTAAACATCCACACTGTGCAGTGTGTAGTTTCCATGTTATGTCCACAGACTTCCCATTAACTCAATGTACCGGTTTATAATGTCATGCCGTAACTATTATTTTATTTGTTTACTCTCTCTTTCAGGTTACTCTATCGGGTAGCTTATAGATAAAGTATTATAGAATGTGACTTTTCCTTTCCAGTGTTTCCTATAAAATTTCCATGTCAGTTTTTCCATGCTGCATGGTGGTTTTTCTCACTTTTTCCTGGAGGGTTTGGTGGTGGGGGGAGCCTTCTTGCTTTACTATCCTTATCCTTCAGCGTGTAGAGTTAGATCTTGTAGTCATAGTTTTCTCTAACAAGCAGCCTCGAAAAGACCATAAGGTCTGTTGCTGTTTGTTTTCCTGTGTAATCCTGTGTAATCCTCCTTCTCCTCCTCCTCCTCTCGTTTTTCTTCCTTCTCTTCTCTCTACCCTTTTCCTCCCTCCAGCTGAATAAAATCGTCTGACGGTATGAAGGAAAAAATCAGACTTTAGGAGGAACTAATACACACGTCCTCGATCTGAAGGGTTGATATAAAAGGCAACCTGTGTGGAGCTGCTTCATTTACGAGACGTGTTGGCGCTGTGGGTTTGAGAAGCAGGAAGATGGAGCAGACGCTGAGAAGGAGGAAGAGGAGGGTAGGGAGGAAGAAGAAGAAGAAGAAGGAGAAAGGGAGGTAGGACAATAATAATAATAATAATAACAACAACAACAAGTAATAATAATACAGTAATAAGAAAATATAAAAGAAGAAGAAGAGGAAGAAGAAAAGGAAGTAGATGATGATGACGACGAACTGGAAGAACAAAAAGAAAACGAAGAAAACAGTAATGGATTTCAGGAATATATTACCATCTGGGAAATACAGTATAACGTTGAGACTTACCGAACCGTGCTGAGATGATTTATATGTAATATTATATAAGCGAACCTGACAAGGAATGCATAGTTGGTCTCTGGATGGGAAATCCAAGTAAATATTGTGTAATTCCAAGTGGAGTTCCCAGACTATATTCTATAACAATATTCCATTTAACTTGGCGCAAAATTGCCGTCTTTCCATGTTGAATGCTAGTTGTAACAACAGATTAACACTAGAATATGATCCTAGTCACAAAAAAGTGCTTTGGGAATGATGCAGCGTTGTAGTATTGCCTTATTTTGTCATTGTGAGTACGGGGAATAGGCTACACAATAATACAGTAAAGTATAATTACATTGTGGTTTCTTGTTACCCTCTAGTGAAGTGAAAGTGGCTTGGAAATGGTGTGTAAGTATTGTGGAAGTGGTATGGAAATGGTGTGGAAGGGTGTCACTCTGCATTTCCCCACACAGAAGGGTCGTTGCGAGGCGTCCACCACTCTGTTTAAGTGCGTGAGATTGTTACCTGCATCTCCTGGTGTACCTGTGTCCTCACCTGGCGCCGCTGCAGGTGTTTTGAGACATAACCGGAATTTCTAAGTAAGGACTTCAGCACTATTTTCATCTTAACATGGACCAGATTTTCGTCATTTTCCAGTTTTTTTTTTTTTTTTCCCTGTAGCTCACTGGCAGAATAAGACAATACTACCGCATTACACCATTTTCAGAGAACTTCTTGACTAGCACCATACACTATACTCTTCTCCTAGAAACTCAGCTGGAGGTATCTTATGTCGTGTGTGACGGCTCAGTCTGTAGGTGTGGGTATGGTGTGGCACTGGGTGTAGGAAATGAATAGATAAGCAGAACAGATACTAATAACGCTGACTGGGACGTTCCCACAACACACGAGCAATCCCACGGCAGCGTGGAAGAGGACCGTTTAATTATTTTGTGTCCTGCTTTATCGTCTCCACTGTTGTTAATTTGTGGTTAATAAATGTATCAGTCTATCTGTCTCTGTCTTTATGGACCATACGATTTTTATAGAAACTGCCTCCATTCTCCATACCTTAGAGAAAATATCTTGTTAATTCTATTGTCATACTCTTAATGAACAACTCTTTCTCGGCGAATATTCTCCCATATTATGCGGAATAAAAACATCTGCGACAATGAACTACGGGAGACATAAAGATTAAGGGGGAAATAAATTAGCGAGAAATGACATGGAGGATAAATTGATAAAGAAGGAAAGAAAGTATGGAAAGATGATAACAGGTAGCTGATAATGGAATATGAGAGAGAGAGAGAGAGAGAGAGAGAGAGAGAGAGAGAGAGAATGGGCCTCTTGAGGGAAGGGCAAGACGGTGGTGCAGTGGTAGGATATCCACTTTGTAGCTGGGAGATATCGAATTCGATTCTTGTGCGGGTTAAGACTGTCGGGCAAAGCTTTTTGTCCCTCTTATCCCTCTCAAACTAGCACTACAATTAGGGACCTGGATGTAAAATCGATTTTTTCTTGTCGTATTCTAGGAGATGAATCTTAAAAACTGATCTGCTTTTATTATTATTGTTCATTCGATGGCCAGGAATCCTAAACATTCTTTTGTGGTCAGACTCGGGGCCCGTAATCTTGTCGGGTAAGGAAACACCTTTACACCCTTTCCCAAGCGATTTCTTTTGTTTATATCACCGTACTGTCGTCTTCTGTGTTATATCCTTCTGATATCTCCATACTTTGCAGATGCAACATACAAAAGGATGTAAACAAATCGATTAGGGAGAGGTGCTAGGGAGTCTCCGCAAGCGACGAGAAAACGGGCCTGGGACTATTGTGAGTAATATATAGTAAAAGTAGTTACCTTCCCAGTTCCGTCTGAAGATAATGTACAACTTGAGAAGTACAGCGAATTACTGCTTATTACCTCCTCCAAGGAGGTTATGTTTTCACCCCTGTCCGTTTGTGTTTGTTTGTTTGTTGGTTAGTTTGTGAGCAAGATTACACAAAAACTACTGGACGGATTTCCACGAAACTTGGTGGAATAATGAGCCTTGGCCCAGAATAGACTCCATTAAATTTTGGTGCGGATCCGGATAAAGGTGAGGATCCAGAATTTTCTTTCACTTTAACATTGCGAGGTAGGCGTTTTTAAACATTTTCGTAAAATTTTCAGTGAATATTGCATGGCTGTTGATGGTGGAGGTATGCGCTCTACTGAGTGCCATTCTAGTTTTCAAATGGATCGATTTTAACTCTGTGGATTCGTCAGACTTTGGGAAGATACTTATGTCTGCATGGCAGCCAGAGAAAGAAACAAACAAATTTTAGGGTTGTAATCTGAGAGGATTAAGGTGCTTCTCAACACCTTTTCTTTAGCGATTTACTCTGCACATTAATCTCCAATATCCTTTTGTGACATTAATGTAACTATGTATTTTAAACCATATAAAATTATGCAAGAAAACGCTAAAACGTATTATAAAAAACAAGTCAGTAAAGAAGAGGTGCTACGTAGCCTTAATCCTACGTTCAGTACAGTAGTGCTGGGTCGATGACGAGTGTTAGCTGAGAAGTTACGATGGGCTGGACAAAGCTTTTTTTCTGTCGTTATTATTATTACTGTTATTATTGTTATTATTATTACCGGTACTATTATTATTATTATTATCATGATGATGATGATGATGATGATGATGATGATGATTATTATTACTAATGTTGTTGTTGCTGTTGTTGTTGTTGTGGTGATGGTGGTGGTTGACTACTTCTACTACTAATGCTAAGACTTTTAATATTGTTGCAAGTATTATTATTATTATTATTATTATTATTATTATTATTTTTATTATTTAATTATGATAAAAAACAAGTCAGTTGTTTATAATAAAATAATTATTATTATTATCATTTTCATTTTATTATTATCATCATCATTTTCAACACCATGATCATCATCATCATCTTCATTATTACACTGTACTTGTGGTTTGTGTAGAAACGATAACGGCCAAGTCCATATCACCCCTTCAGAAGCTTAGTGCCCTGAAGCTAGGCTACACTAGTCCAGTACATTTTAGGACAGATGACCAACTTATATGATCACTTGCGAGTTTGGGGCTATAAGGAAGCTGTAAATATCGAAATCGATAATTTTCGTGGCAATAAAACAAACATCGTCTAAAATGCAAAAACATCATGTGAAAATAGATTAGGCATAATATAAAGTACTCGCTGAACAATGTTATGCTTTGGTTTAGCTGTATATAAAGGAAATTATTAGCCATTTTTCAAACACTGTGAAAAGAGGGTTAGGTGTGGCAGGGAGGTTTTGAAAGTGAGTCAGTTGGATAAAAGAGAGAAAAAGATAGAGTATCAGGAGAAATTGAAAGATGAGTGGAGCGCAGTGAAAGATCGGGAAAATGGCAGCGTGGAGGAGGAATGGCAGTTGTTTAAGAGTGCTGTGGTGGGGCATGCAGAAGAGGTGTGTGGTGTGAGACGTGTGGGTGGTGGTGTAAGAAAAGGAAGTGAATGGTGGTGCGAGGAAGTAAGTATGGCTGTGGCCGAGAAGAGACGTGCATATGAAGTGTGGCTGCAGAGGAAGGATGAGATGTCATATGAAAGGTATAAGGAAAAGAGGAATAGAGCGAGAAGGGCTGTGCGTGATGCTAAAGTGACAGCAGATGAGAGGTGGGGTAGGTGGCTGACAGAGAATTTTCAACAGAATAAGAAAATGTTTTGGAAGGAGGTGAAAAGGGTGCGAAAGGGAGAGTCTGGGAAGGAAGAACGAGTAAAAGCAGAGGATGGAAGGATGTTAATTGAGATGGATGCAGTAAGGAAGAGATGGGCAGAGTATTTTGAAAGATTATTAAATGTAGAGGAGGAAAGGGTGGCTGAGATTGTGGCGGATGGAAGGGTGCAAGGAATAAATGTGTTGGGAGAGTTGAATGATTCTTTGATCACGAAGGAGGAAGTGGAGAAGGCAGTAAAGGAGATGAAAACAGGGAAAGCTGCAGGTATGGATGGGTGTGCTGTGGAATGCCTGAAGGGTGGTGGAGTGACTATTGTTGACTGGTTAGTAAGATTGTTGAATGTGTGCTTTGAGAAAGGTATGGTGCCAATTGACTGGGCAAGTGCTTGTGTGGTCCCGTTGTATAAAGGCAAGGGTGATAAGTATGAATGTACTAGCTTTAGGGGTATAAGTCTGTTGAGTGTTGTAGGTAAGGTGTATGGTAGAGTGTTAATTATGAGAGTTAGAGAGGGTACAGAGGGAGTGATAAGTGATGAGCAGTGTGGCTTTAGGAGAGGGAGGGGATGCGTTGATCAGGTGTTTGCTGTGAGACAAGTGTGTGAAAAGTATTTAGCGAAAGGCAAGGATGTGTTTTGGGCATTTATGGATTTAGAGAAAGCGTATGATAGAATTGATAGGGAGGCTTTGTGGACTGTTTTAAGATTGTATGGACTTGATGGTAGGTTACTAAAAGGGGTGAAAAGTTTTTATGTAAATAGTAGAGTATGTGTAAGAGTGGGAAATGCTGTGAGTGATTGGTTTCCCGTGAGAGTGGGGCTGCGACAGGGATGTGTGATGTCACCTTGGTTGTTTAATATTTACATGGATGGTGTTGTAAGGGAGGTGAATGCAAGAGTTTTAGGTGGTCTGAGTCTGGTAAATGTTGATGGTGGAGATTGGAATCTGAAGCAGCTGCTGTTTGCAGATGATACTGCACTGGTGACTGATTCAGAGGAGAGATTGAGACAGTTGGTAGAGGAGTTTGGAAGGGTGTGTGAAAGGAGGAATTTGAAAGTAAATGAGAATAAGAGTAAAGTGATGAAGTGTACGAGGTTGATAGATGGTAGGGGGATGAATATAGTTTTGAATGGTGAGTTGCTTGAGGAGGTAGATTGTTTTAAATATCTAGGGTCACATGTTGCTGTGGATGGAAGAATAGATGCAGAAGTGAAGTCTAGAATAAATGAAGTAGGAAAGGTGCTGGGAGGAATGAAAAAAGTGTTTAAATGTCGTTCGATTAGAATGGATGTAAAGAGAAGGCTGTATGAGGGTGTTGTGGTACCGACTGCATTATATGGGGCTGAAACATGGAATATGGGTGTAGCAGAGAGGAAAAGTTTGAATGTAATGGAGATGAGGTGTCTGAGGAGTATGTGTGGAGTGACGCGTATGGATCGGGTGCGAAATGATGAAGTGCGAAGGAGAACTGGAGTTGTTCAGGAGATGGCTGGTAGAGTTGAGCAGAGGGTGTTGCGATGGTTTGGGCATATGGAGAGAATGGATAATGAGCGATTGGTGAAAAAGATAACTAGATCTGATGTGAGAGGTGTAAGGCTGAGAGGAAGACCACGAATAGGATGGATGGATAGTGTGAAGAGAGCGCTGGATGCGAGAGGGATGTCTGTCGAGCAAGGAAGAGTGGCTGTGCGTGACAGAAATAAATGGAGAGAAATTGTGAATAAATAAGTGATGACGCAGCCCTGAGGGGATATTCTCCCGCATTTGGTCTGATCAGCTAGTCAGGTCAGGTGCGGGTAAGGGGATGGGTATGTTATGATGTGGCAGGGGTAAACCAGCTCTGCTGTCGGGCCCTGCTGCGGATGTCACTGATTGCATTGCGCAGTTGACCCTTGTGCGGTGTGGTGCGGTGAGGATCTGTCCGTTCTCCCCTTTGGGGCTAAGATGTGAATGAATGTGTTTAAATGGATGAATAAATGGAGAGTGTGTCGTCCTGTCTCGGCTACCTCCCTTTCCTTGGGGGAAGCAGCCTAGGTATATAGATAGATAGAGATAGAGTGAAAAGATTGACGGTTTTCGACATTATACTTTCCTTATTTACGGCTGAGTCGAAGCATTACATTGTTCTACATGTACTGGTAGTATTTTGTCCTCTTTTCTGCTTCTTCTTCTTCTTCTTCTACTGCTTCTTCTTCTTCTTCTTCTTCTTCTTCTTCTTTTCTTCTTCTTCTTCTTCTTTTCTTCTTCTTCTTCTTCTTGCTTTGCTGTTACTGTTACTATGGCTTGAATATTTTTTTCTGCTTTAAACGTTATAGTAATGCTTCTAAAATAATCGTTGTCGATATTTTCAATATCCTTGTGGCCCAGAACTCACAAGTGCCCAATTTTTTTTCACAGCGTTACATGATCGAAAAATCGCATGTAACCTCTTCACTTAACAGTACAGTATCATCCGCAAACAACAGTACAGGGAATTTCCAAACGCTGCCCTCTCTCATTAGGGCCGTTGCAACATCCACTGCCATATGTATGGTGATACTTATTGTTTTGGTATTATTATTGTTATTTTTCTTTGTACTTTATTTTTCTTTTTTTTTTTCTTAGATCTTGAAGATATTATACAGGAAGGTACCCAAGAGTAACTCAAGTACTTATGCCAAATATAAATGACCTTGACCTATTTTTGAAGGTCATGTATTCATTACTGGAGCAAAATTGCATATATGAAATTAAAATATCTCAGAAACTAGTTCAAATACAGCTATCTGGTTGAAAATCCTATGATGAAAAAGTTTGTCGAAAATTTTGGCTGAATATTTTGCCATTTAGCCTGGTGGTAAGTACAGAATTCAAATCTGCTCAGTGTTTTCTTTGTAACACGTTTTAGAGAAAACCACAAAAGCTGTATGGCTGTAAGTTTACAGAAACATAGTTGTGGCCCCTCTCATTACCTGAAAGGAATATTGTTACAGCTAAGCATACAGTTAGCCACTTATTGAGAAGCATGTGTAATGCACCCATGCTTAGAAAGACAATCAATTCCATAAATAGTTATGGCAAAGCTTCCTTACTGTAGTTATACAATAAGTAAGTAGGTAACTAGTTGATTCTCTCTCTCTCTCTCTCTCTCTCTCTCACCAGGGTAAAACCTTTATTGAGGGTCGACATCATTAAGGAGCATTTTTCAGTGGACATTTTTCCTTATTTTTCTCTTATCCTTTCCGCAACCCTCCCTAATCATTATCTATTTTTTAAAATAATTTCTTTCTACATCTTTACTTTTTCCCTCTTTATCATTGACTTCTTCCTTGTCGTCTTAAATTCTCCTCTTTTTCGATTTCATACCAATTCTCGTTTCACCTGGCTTCTTTAGTTTGTTACGATCTTCATTGCTCGTTTCTTATAATTTTCATAATCGTTTTTTTCCATTTCCTTCGTAATTTATATTTACTTTGTCATCATTTTTATTTTCAAATTCTTTTCCCACATTCCTTCCTCCTCATTTTTAAAAACTTTTTTCATATTAAATACGTCTTTATCATTGTTGCTAGACCTTTTCTTTCTCCTTTTTCAGATTTTCATTATGTTCGTTTATTAAATGCGCTTTTATTCTTCATCTTCTTTTCTATTTTCATTTCTCCTTTTTTTTTCATTTCTTCTTATTCGGATTCCTCATTTTTTCGTCCTCTTCTGTCTTTTTCCTCACTTCCTTGTACTTCTCCTAATTTGTGTATTCCCTCATACCTTCTGTTTTTTCTTCTTAATGAAATCATCCTGCAATGCTTTTTATGTGTTCTTAATTTAATTCTTCTTCTTTATTATCTTCACCAATCATTTCTCATCCACCGCATATCTTATTAATTATAAGCCAATAATTTCTTCTTCTTCTTTTTCTTCTTTTTTTATTGTTGTTGTTGTTGTTCTTGTTCTTATTATTATCATTATTATTATTATTATTATTATTGTTGTTGTTATTGTTGTTGTTGTTGTCGTTATTATTATTCATTAATATTATTATTTTATTATTATTATTATTATTATTATTATTATTATTATTACAATTATTAGTATTATTGGTATTAGTATTATTATTACTATTATTATTATCATTATAATCATTAATATTATTATGGTAGGTGGGGCCGCTCACCATCCCCTCACTCGATACAGTGCTGCTCTCGGGTGGCTGTCCTTTCTTTTCTTCCTACTTTCTTTCCTTCCGTCCTTTCCTTTCTTTCCTTCAGTCGTTGCTCTTCCTTATGCCTATAGGTGACTCTACACTCATTCTTCTGTCTTTTTTTTCCTTCATTCTTGTCACGAATTGGCGCGACTCTGTATCCAAACAAACTCGTGACATTGAACTTTGGTGGAAAACCACTAATTCTAGTGGAATTCCCACTGTTTATCACTCAGTTTAACTGTACCTGTATTCATCCGATCTGGAGTGTTTTCAGACCATTTTTCACTGTTTCATAAGTGATCGTACTTGCACGCGACATTGGCGCTTTCGCTGAGTGATTTATTGTGGGCATATATCGCTCACATTAATTCCGTTGACCATTAGCAAGCGCGGCCGGCACTCGCCCTTCTCTCACAATTTGAAGTCAGTCAGGATTAGTGCACCGTGGGCAGCAAGTTCCTGAGATCTCCACCCAGCGGTGATTCGGCGTAGAGGTTTAGGGGTTGCAGCGTCCTTCCTAAGTAAACAACGTCCAGTTCATCCCGCCTAGCCCCCCCGTTTCTGACCAGTATTTCTATTCGTTTTTCCTAGGATTAAGAGTTTAGCTTTTGAGTGAGAGAGTGAGTGTGTTCTTATCTTGAATTCATTTGAGACTCATGTAACGTAAATTTATTTCATTGTATTTAATAAATTTACAGTTCTTTTTCTTGAGCTTAATGTAATGTAAACTCGTGTTTTATTTCTCCACATTAAGCTTATTTTAGTTGCTGCTCCTAGTTGCACAAACGCTTTGCATTATTCATAACTGGTACTTAAGCCAGTCTTTTTGTATGAAACTTAAATCCGTTGTCCAACCGGAGTTAATGCACCTGCAAGAACCTGTTTATCATTAATAGCATTAGTTATTGATTGTCAGGGGTGGAGTCACTTTCTCCAGAGGCTAACAGTACTATCAAACAGAACGTGTGAGTAATTAGTCTCTGCTGTGTACTGTTGAGAAAGTTTATAAATTGTCGTCCTTAGAGAATCGGCGAAGTAAACTTACTGCTTGATTTTCACAAGTCAATTCATTGTCCACATTTTCAAGTAATATTAAATACAAAACCCCGTGATAATTCTGTCTTCTTCCTTCTGCCTAGGGGTGACTCTACATTGAGTGACAAGCCAAATGGTTTCCTGTACACGAAAAAATACTACGCTGGATGGTAACCATATAACAAAAATATGGTGACTGGTGGTTTGATGGGTAATTAAGGCACTCCAATCGGATTGATACTGTGCAAATTTATATCCAAGGGATGGTTGGGGTTTATTCCTCACTTAATGCCACTCAGAGATGAGTGAGGCTGGTCACTCATTTTAAACGTCAGGACCAACCTGCCTATCCCCGGGCTCCTACGCTCCTCATGGGGCAGCACAGGATTAGATGATGATAATGATGATAATTATTATTATTACCGGTGTTATTATAATTAGTATGATTATTATATTATATTATTATTATTATTATTTAGTATTATTGTTATTATTAGCTTTGATATTATTATTACTGAAATATCATTAGTAGTTATTTCCTTCATTTCTTCAGCCAAGTCATTCATCATTTTCTGTAAGTCATTTTGTATGTACTGTACTCGATTTTTCTCTCATTGTATGTCCAGCCGACCTTCATAACTCTCTCTCTCTCTCTCTCTCTCTCTCTCTCTCTCTCTCTCGTTTTGATTGCAAGGTCTGCGTGATCCGTGTATTAATATCCCCCCCCCCTCTCTCTCTCTCTCTGTCTCCAATATAAACGCACAGAAACCCATGCTTTGTGAATATCTCCCGAGGGCAAGGTAACGAAACACAATAAAACAACGATTCGAAACAATATGAAACTGTGATTTCATCCTCCACACCAGTGCTCGTGAAAATGAAGCAACTCGCTGGGGTAAAAAATGAGATATTCTTTTAGTGGAGACAGGGAAGGTATATTTTGTGTTTTGTTGTGAGAGACTGGTTGTCGATAGTCCAGTAGGCTAGTGAGATGAGAGAGAGAGAGAGAGAGAGACCTAATTAGCAAAGTTTCATTATAGTGTCTGAAAGAGGACGAAAATATTTGAAATTCAACACCATGTCCCTAGAAAAAATCAATATAACACGTACAGGTAACATGTGGCTCATTCAGAATTCTTTTGTGTATCATCCAGTTTTTCGAGTTACGCTGAATTACCAAACTTACTGAAACAGAGCGAGAACCATCGCTCAGATTTATATTCTTAATTTTATGGTCAGTGATACTTCTTTTCTTCTCGTTCTTCGTCTTCGTCGTTTTCACCCTCTTCTTCTCCTTGTTGTTGTGGTTATTGTTGTTGTAATTGTTGTTGTTGTTGTGGTTATTGTTGTAATTGTTGTTGTTGTTGTTGTGGTTATTGTTGTAATTGTTGTTGTTGTTGTGGTTATGGTTGTTGTAATTGTTGTTGTTGTTGTTTTCTCCTCCTCCTCCTCCTCCTCCTCTACTTCCTTCTCCTCCTCATGATCATCGTCATCATCGTCTTCAAAATCATCCTCATCCTTCTCCTATTCCTCCTCTCTCTCTCTCTCTCTCTCTCTCTCTCTCTCTCTCTCTCTCTCTCTCTCGGAGCTTTTAAGTAGGATTATGGAACTTACTTAATGTAAACCAAATGAATTCCTGCTCATAACAGTTGTAATTAAGCTTCATACAGCTACATTACCTTATGGTCTGATAAATACATTTCCACGGTTACTGCAAAGAGAGATTACAAGCTACTTAGCGATATCTGGATGTATTGTTGATGATTCTGTGTGTGCCTGTTTGTCTGTCGCCCCCCCCTCTGTGTGTGTGTGTGTGTGTGTGTGTGTGTGTGTGTGTGTGTGTGTGTGTGTTTCAGTGTCAGACATGTAAGACACGAGTGGCACACACTCTGAAGGCTTCTTCTTACCTGCTATGATTTTTCGCAGAGCCTAACCAGGTGGAACAATTCAGGGTAAAAACACTTCACACCATAGGGCATACCTGAACACACACTTAATATGCTCGGTAGAAAAGGCAAAGTTTATTCATGTAATTGTATTTCAGATAATTATAATCATATTTTCAAACTGTACATCACTGTCAGGGTAACCCATCGTTACTCTGGTTAGGTTAGGCAGACCAAGGACAATACTGACTCTAAATTTAGTTGACATGTCTTTATAAAAATACTTTTTCCTTAAGATTCTCAGAAAAAACAATCTCTGCTTCTGGTCTGTAACGTATTAAAAAAAAAAAAAGAAAGAAAAAAACTGGAGTATGATGGCGTGAAGACCCCAGACACAGAAGAAAAATGCCTTACAAAAGCTCTGAAGGGGAAAATGGAGACACTGAGAAACAAACGAACAAGAAAAGAATTGGATATTAACCCTCTCAGCTCCTTGCCCTAGATTTCCAAATCGAGAAAGGAAGGCTTTAACCCCTTCAACCCGCTCACATGTTTTTCATTACGTTCCAGGTACCACGTGACTGTTTTATTCAGCTTAGGAAAGAATGTTTGAACAAGAGAGGTTAGATATAGCCTACCTAACCCAGCCACAACTTGAAATCTCTCGCAAGTTCATGAAATAGTCTAGTGATAAAGAACAAGACATCATCGCGCTGAAGGAGCTGGTGGCCAGAGATATCCACTAAGGAGTCAGTTGCAGTACAGTTGAGCATAGAACTTCCTTGTACAAGGCTTTAACATTTAGGCCATAAGTGAATCAGAGGGTAAGCTGGAGGAACACTCTACTCTGACCACTTTTAAAATCTCTATGGCCATTTAGTTAGACGTTCTATGATACACACTCATAGATATTGCCATATCCTACACACTGCGCCACACACACACACACACACACACACACACACACACACAAACACAAAAGCAGTAACCCGTATCTGCCCAGAAGAATAACTCATGGGCCTGTATTGTCTGCCTCCTTTAACTGACTTCCCCATGATCTCGCAGTGAACTTAGTCTGACGCTCACCGTACTTTGGAACTTATTTAATCTTAGAATTACTAGATTTTTCACGAACTCATGGTTTTGTCTTCTGGGGGGTGGGGGAAGGATGCAGATTATTGCTTTTGAATAGACAACCTTGAGAAGGACGATAATCATCTCAGCGCATTGTGCTCTGTTTTCTTTAGTTTGCATCCCTCATTGACTGACAAATAGTATCCTTCTTTCTCTTACTATTTATTCTTTGCCTCATAGTGCTAATACATGAAAATAGTTCCCCTTACACCCTCCTCTGTCATAACTGCTAGATAAATGTCGGCACACTTCTGCTAATGGGTGTACCACATACCTGTAAATATTCAGCTGTATATGAGAAAACTACTATGATGTCTTCAGATTTTTCATTTTTGCTGTCACTCTCTAACAGGAAAGGACATAAACATCACCGTGCTTCTCAGGAGTCTTCCTAGATTCCTCAAGAGTTTTCTTCTCACATCATCAGACTTTTCCAAGAGAGCAGATGAGGCCAGCAGAGGCAGACAGTAAGCAGGAGATTTAGCAGCAGCATTAGTAATAGTGCCACCTGCTGGACTCTTATACACTCTCTTAATTCTTTTTCTACTCCCCAAGCTCTTGATTCTTCTTCCTCCCTCCCCACTTGCTTCCCCCATCGATCCTTCTTTTCCCCATTCTTCTTCATTCTCTCTTCCTCCTCCCTCGCTCTCTCCTCCCACCTCTCCTTCTGCCTCAGGATGCCCCAGGAGGAGGAGTTGTAGTCGTGGCGGAAGAACCAAAGTCCGAAGCTCAGACTCGAGGCTTCACTCATGGCTCGAAGCTTCGGAGAAAAAGAAACGGATTTTAAAGTAGTCTGCTGGTAACTGGACAATTCTCTCTCTCTCTCTCTCTCTCTCTCTCTCTCTCTCTCTCTCTCTCTCTCTCTCATCCAACGTGCTGAACTGTGGCAAGAGAAAGTACTAGTTTATGGTGCTAGTTATGAAATGTTGTTAAAAGGCCACAGTAATGTCTCACTGTCACTAAACTGCACGAAATAGACAGCAAAAAGAAAATCTACTTAAAGTTGAGATGAATGATCTCTAAATATAAATGGCATCTTCTTACTGAAATTTTCAGTTCCCAGCGAATACTGTATATTCAGCCATAAAAACTTTTGTACTATATAATTGATCTTATTTATTCACACGTAGCACACACAGTAAATGTAAACGTGTATACCAGACGCTGTCAATTGGGGTTTAAAATATTTATCTTGTAGTAACTGAGCATAAAAATGAAGACAATATGTGACAGAGTGAGTGTGTGGGGAGGTGTGAGCCATAAACTACTGAATGAGCCGGAGTGACACAGAAATAGATTTTAAAACCCTTTTACTTCAACTTGGCTCAGATTTTTGTCATTTTTCAGCTTATTTCACGTAGCTTCATGACAGAATAAGTTAAGACTCTGACTCTACAGTACATCCGTTCCATAGCACCTCATCATTAGCAGCATACTAGTGTTAATTCCTTGTAACAACGCAATATTCAAGTTGGAGAGTTGGCAATTTTAAGTTAAGTTAGAGCTGTCGATCAACCCCGGGCTGAGCATACCTATCAACTGCAGATAAGCAGTTCCCCTACAGGGCTGTCCTGTGTAATGAATCGATGTTCCTTTGCGGTTGACAGTGCCTCGCCACTGGAAGATGTGGGGAAAAGTGTGTAGGTTTGGTTCATGGATGGACGTCGCATTTGCGTTTTTCCACCCAGTTAGCAGGGGCCCCATGCAGGTAGCACATCACCCTGTTATCTCCTTACAGGGATGCCACTCAGCGTATAAATGGTTTCCTGGGTTACAGGAAACCATTAGGCTTGTCACTCTGTGTAGTGACACTTGCAGAGGAAAGAAGTGTAATAAAAAGGAACAAGAAGGACGGGGAGAAGCAGGAAGAGAGGAGGACAGACACAGAAGCAAATCAGAGGGACAACCAATGGAGCGCATGTCTCCCACAAGGGCAACGTACTTCCCAGACCACTCTTCATAATGGGTTAGGTTTTCTCATCATTGGTTAGGGTTTCTCAGAAAGTGTTTTCCGGATCCGGAATCTGTAATACGATCCGGATCGGTCTCAAAAGTTAGTCGACTGTTCTCGTAAGCATGGGCTATCTACCCACCAAATTTGGTCCAAATCTCTCTTTTAGTTTTTGTGTAGTCCTGTTAACAAATAAACAGACAAATAGGGGTGAACAAGTCTTAGTCTCTTCGACAAGGAGAGTATGACAGTGCTCAGTTCCCTACATTAGGTTTCGCATCACAAGTTGTTTCATCACCTAACTACTTACCATCTCCGAGCTACCTTCATCTTCCCGTTTAAACTTTCAGACAAGTACTGATCAACTGTTAGGTCTGAAGCCACAAGGTGTCTGTGTATAACTAGAGCACGTTTGGTCATCCTCACGAAGATCTCATGGGACGTTTTTCTAACCTGACGAAGATCCCTAACCCTTTTTAACTCAGTTGACGGCCTGGTGTAGTCAGAATGGACGGTCGATTTGTTGAAACCAAGGAAACTCATTCCTACCTTATAACCAGGGCTCATCAAACCACCATCTAACGTATTTAAGTTATGGGGTTGGCCCAGTTCCATCAGATGAAAACAAACCGACAACACCCACCCTGCCTGAGCGTCCCCATCCTCCATCCATCCATTTGGCTCTCTAAACGAGTACCGGTACGTGCAATATTTAGGAGGGATTAGTTCAATCCGGTGAAAACAGACCACCAGTACCTAACGTTTCCAGTCATCCCCACCAGTACTTTCAGTAAGCAGGAATAACAAAGTTCCATCAGTTAAAAGAAAAAAACAAAAACAAAAGACAGTACGGTACCTACGCTTCCCAGTTATTCCCACCAAAGTTACGGGAATTTTCCAGTTCCGTCAGATGCAAACAAACCGACAATACTTACCCTCTCTAAGCAACCCATCCCTTCCCGCCACTTTTTTTCCCCTCTATCCCAATACCAACCTTAGCACACGGCCAGGACTGCCCCCGTCCCGCCTCGGAGCAGTTCTTGGGGTGGTAGTGGTGGAAGAGTCCGTAATCCAGGGACCTGAAACAACACACTGATGGTTAACACTCTCAGGCTCATAGGACTCACTCTCTCTCTCTCTCTCTCAGCCGAAAAAAAAATCGTCTGGTATTAGATGGCATGGGATACTAAAGTTGCCTTGACCATGAGACGGTTAATGGAAAGAGTAATCCCTTTGCCAGTCTCCCGTGACTCGTTCTCAGCTGAATAAAATCGTCTGGCGTTTGTTGGAAAGGACTAGCGCTGATGCGATCATGAAGGGGCTGTTGTATATTTTGATGGGGTAAGATTTATGTCGTGGGAAGAGGGAACGTTACTGAATAGGGACAGAATTTCAATGGCGACTCATGTGCCAATAGAGAGAGAGAGAGAGAGAGAGAGAGAGAGAGAGAGAGATGGAAGAACTGATTTCTTTAATCGTTTTATTTTTGTAATCACCAAAGCGGTAGAGTTGCGGTTTCTGATTTCTATTACCGACAACTCTAAGCTAACAATTTGTATATCTAAGGTCTAGTATGTCTCCTACCACACACAAATTTACCTCATACGCCACCACGTAGAAAATGGTAGGCACGTCACTGTTAGAATATGCTAGTTACAGCTGATGTGATTCGAAACTGGATAGACAGGTATAAAACAAAACTCTAATCACCTCGTGTGGAAGAGAGCATTTGTTTCATCGGGAACAACAAGAACGTAAAATCTTTCTCATGAATTTTGCTCTCGCTATAATAAATTCACATTAAGAGAGGAAAATCAAGAGTTCGTTCTTTCTTGCTTTTTTGTTTCCTTCTTAGGGAGGAGAAGGAAAAATTAACACAGATTCTTCCTATGTATCTTGTTCTGGAAAGAAATCGATAATTGTGGTAGAGAATCCACGTCCTAGACATGAAAAGAAGTAAACTATTTCCTAATAACTTTAATTATCGTTGCTTGATGAATTTGTATTGACAATGGTTGATGTTTTTGTAGTAAGCTGTTGGTGGTAGCACAAGTGATAGTAGTAGTAGTAGTTGTTGTTGTTGTTGTTGTTGTTGTAAGAGGAGGAGGAGGAAGAGGAGTTGTTGTTGCTGTTGTGGTTGAGGTAGTTGTTGTTGTTGTGGTGGTGGTAGTTATGGATGTTGTGGCTGTGGTAGTTGTTTTTATGGTTGTTGTTATTGTTGTCGTTGTTGTTGTTGTCGCTGTTGTTGTTGTCGTTGTTGTGGTTGTGGTTGTGGTTGTTGTTGCTCCAAGCTCATCTGGACATGAACTCGGTGGACTGCAGGTTGAAGTTTCCCTTTTACTGTCCACCATCCTCCTTTAGAGAGAGAGCTGAGGGACGTTTGTATAACCGGGTAATTATATCCGTGCCACCATGCGAAGGCGTCCCTCTTCAGCAGCAGCGCCACTTGTACTGTAAGGGTGCAACCTCACACACACACAAACATTTTGCCGGGGAACATTGTTGCCCACACTTTGGACAAAAGGTGTCACGATTTTTTACAACAAACTCGGACACACGTTGCTGCTAAAGGTTTGAATAAAAATTGCCACCATTTGTGGGGACAGAGGTGAGGTAAATACAAAATACAAAGCAGTTAGGTAATTTGACAACACAGCAGCCGCACTCTTGTTGAAAAACCAGCCAGTACCGTGAGCTTTTATTATATATTTTTTTTGTTTACCCTAACTTGACACAGGTTTTTGTCTTTTGGCAGCTTACTTCACATAACTAAATGGAACAAGAAGATAAAACTGCAGCTCAGCATCCTTTCCATATCGCTTCTTCGTGACTAGCAATATTTCCTAGTGTTAAACTCCTGTTGCAACACAGAATTGAAGATGGAGAGATGACAACTCTAGACCCATTAACAGTAGAAGGGATACAGTTTATATTCCTTTTGTTAACAGACATTTTGACCTAGCTTAAAAAGAACCATTTATATTCAGTTCAGCAAAGACCGCTCATGTAGAATGGGTTAGGAAATGCTATATCTAAGCCTCTAGTTGTGAAGTTTCTCCTAAGCTGCATAAAATCCTCTCTTGGTATTTAAAATAAAGTAAAAAATAAAGTTCGTCGTTCTTAAAGGGTTTATTTTCTCTTGTATACTATTTTTTTTTTCATTATCGATATATTTTGCATTAATAACTAAACTAAGAGGTGCAATATGCTAAATAAGTCGCTGAGGAAAAGGTGTTACGAACTCCAACGCCATTAAGAATAAGGCTCAGTGTTTCCGTTCGTGTGGCCGCACCTGAAGGCACGTCACCAGCCCATGAATGGATTGATGAGGCGGGAAGTTCTGTAGTTCGTGAATATTGTCATTGTTTTCTGTTCATACACCGGTGCGTAATTTTCTCTCAGTAACGTATAAGCCAGAGTAGGGTAGTACTTGTCATCACCATCTCTGTCATCATCATCGTCATCATCATATCATTATCATCATTACGTCTCTTTTTCTAACCTGCAGGTGGGATGAGGTAGTATTTCATGTTTTCCCGATAAAATGTGAAGAGAAACACACTGCTACTGGACAATTTATCTGGTCTAAGAAAAACAGAATAGGCAAATGCGTGTCCGTGTGCCTTCATATATACACGTACTGTACACTGGTAGGCCTACTTATTAGATCTTCTGTAGAAACACATAAATCAACCCTGTTTATATGAGTGTATATCCTGTAAATGTATTGATAACCGGGTCTATGTTGTTTGGTGGGCAGGAGCTACAGGGTTGTCTTCTACGTGGCTTTGGAGATATCGTAGCACTTTTTCCTTAGTAATGTATTCTGCCCATTGCGCCTCACTATGTTCATTTATCTATCAGTGTACTCTATGTTGATACTGAAACGATATAATTAATACACATGAGGATGTCCAGGTGTACCATGCAAAATAAATAACAAAAGAAGAGGTGCTACGGAGCCTCCTTTGGCACCCAGAACAAAGCCATCAGTACCCTAACTACAGTAATTCGTCCCGGCCTCAGCCTCTCTACCCTTACTTGACAATCTTGTACTTCATGGATGCCATCTTTTATTCTCATTTCTTTAAGCTTCGTCATATAAATGGCGAAGCTTATTGTTTTGGCATTATTGTTATTTTTCTTTGCACATTTTTTACTTAGATCGCGATGATATTACACAGGTAGGTACCCTAGGGTAACCCAAGTGCTTGTGCCAAATATAAAAGACCCTGACCTATTTTTTTAAGGTCATATACTTTATTTGTGGAAAAATTGCATATTTCAAATTAAAATATCCCAGAAACTAGTCGAGAAACAGCTATCTGGTTGAAAGTCCTTTGATACAAAAGTTTGTCGAGAATTTTGGTTGAATATTTCGCCATTTAGCCTAGTGGAAAGTACCTAATTCAAATCTGCTCAGTGTTTTCTTTGCAACACTCTATCTATCTATCTATTGCCAGACGCCTCAATCCCGTTTGGGGTGGCCACAAACAAATCGCCTCCAAGTCGCCCTGTCCCCCGCCATTTCACTGCCCTGCTCCCAACTCACACCCCCCTCTCTCATATACCTCTCCACCCCATCCCTCCATCTCATCCTCGGCCTTCCCCTCCCTCTTCCCCCCTCCACCTCACTCACATACACTCTCTTCATCAGTCTTTCACCCTCCATCCTCTCCACATGGCCAAACCACCTCAGTGTGTTCCTCATAACGCTTCCTATCACATCCACATCAACACCACAACGCTCCTTTATATCCTCATTCGTCAGCCTGTCTCTCCATGTGACTCCACATGCTCCTCTTAAAAAACTCATTTCCACTGCTCTCACTCTTGACTTGTGTCCTTCCAACAACGTCCAAGCTTCACTTCCATACGTTAGAGTTGGTATCACAATACTGTCATGTAGTAACTTTTTCGCTTCCATGCTCACTTCCCTGTTTCTTATCACTGCTTTCAAAGAACCAGCAACCTTTCTTCCCTGCTGTACCCTTTCAAGCACTTCACCCTCCAAACCTCCATCCTTACTCATCACACTACCCAAATACTTAAACGTACTCACATTTTCCAACACGTTTTAGATAAAATCACAAAAGTTGTAAAGCTGTAACTTTACAGAAATATAGCTCTGGTCCCTTTCATTATCTGAAAGGAGTATGGTAACCGTTACAGTTAGGCTGTTAATGAGACAAATATAAAATGAACCTAAGGTGAAGCTTCCTTACTGAAGCTACATAATAAGTAAATAGGTATCTAGTTTTACCCTAAGATTCCTTGCTTATCCCTTCCCTGCCCCATCCTACCTACCCTCACCTGACGATCTTGTACTTCATGGCTGCCGTCTTGCTGAGGAGGCCGAGGTCTTCACCGCCCCACCCTGTCCTGCGGGGGTCCAGGCCGTTGATGCCAAGGAAGTCTGATTTGTACAGGCACATCATCCCTGAGGCCAGGAAGTGAAGGCAGAGGAACACAAAGAGTAAAACCAGTTAATACACAATTCCATCTATCTATCTGTCTATAGCCGGACGCCTTAATACGGAAGGGGGTGGTCACAAACAAACTGTCTACACATCACCCTGTCCTTAGCCTTCAGGCTGCCCATCGTCGAACTCACACACCTGTCATTTTTATGCCTCTCCTTCTCATCTCTCCACCTCCTCCCTGGTCTCTCCTTCCCCCTCGCCCCCTCCACTTCACGCTCACTCACACAGCACTCTCCTAGTCGATTTCTCATTCTCATTATCTCCAAAGAAATGCACCACAATATTTGTTTTTTATTCTTCCATCTTATATTGCCCCATCAGGAGCGTAGGGCTCCAGGGTTAGGCGACTGGGTCCAATTATTTAAGGAAGGAGCGACCAACCTCTCTCCCATCAATGGATGTAAACCTTTATGAGCCATATCCGGTCGGAGCGCCTGAACTCACTAGACCACAAAGCTTACAGTATATGCAACACACACCACATAAGTATCAGGACACGTTCATCATCATCATAATCATCATCATCACACTATTTCTTATATATGAATGTACAGGATGTCTATTCTGTTTTCTGTACAGGAACACCATCTCTGACTAATTAATTCTGAAAAAATAGATTCTTGACTACTCTCAACCCCCCTTGTTTGAATAAAAACTGTATTAAGTCAGACTTGGATAACCGTGTGACCTTGACATTTTACCTGTTGTACAAAATAATAATATTAATAATAAAAGTTTACTCCATAGCTCAAAATCCTTCCGTCAATTTTGGCTAAAATCGGATAAAAACTGTTTGAGCTATTCTACTGACACACAGAGATAGACAGACAGACAAACAAACAAATAAACACACACTACCACACAGACACGGCTTTATACTGTAAACATAACATCAGCTCTCTCTTCGTGAGCGCGGGTGGAATGATATATTCTGATAATAGCTAGAACAAAAGGAAAAATTGCTCCATATCTGCACTACGAGGACGTAATTCCTCCTCTTACTAACTGCAGACGATGGTGTTAAGAGATTTTGGGACTGAAGAGGTTAAAATAATACAGCCTTCATTAACCTCGTCGCTGCCGTAGATCATTTGTTAGTTAAGTAAAATTGTCTGGTGGTGTCCTGGTTAACTTAAAAACCACGTCATAGTAATGAAGAGGTTTACATAAAAAACATCAGATTGGACACTGGAGTACATTCAAATATACCAAAATATAATGGGAGCTTTTCACGCTCAAAGTTCTCTCTCTCTCTCTCTCTCTCTCTCTCTCCTGATTACAGGATTGTTCAACACTTTACCTGAGCGTAATTCTTAACTAATTCTTAACTACCCAAACACACAGTCAGGTCAGGATGAAGATAATTTAGACTTTTGCCTATCATCTTCACGCGGGTCATTAAAGCACACTATCATTATCTGCCCACTTCTAATCTTTCCCTAGAATACGACACGGAACAATCGAATTTACATCCAGGTCCCCAATTATACCTGGGCGAAAAGGGATAAGAGGGAAGCAAATTTTGTCCATGAGTCCGACCGGTACGAGAAATCAGGCCACATGCTATCATCAGGTAGACTACTGTAATACTGGTCTAAATAATCCTGTTGTTGTTGTTGTTATATTAGGCGACACTGCTTCAAATTGGACAGGTGAAAGACTAAAGCCACTTCATTTTCATCTGACTGAACTGATCCACTCTTGCATTTTGAGAGCCGTGGTTGCTTTAAATTAGATGAAGTCTAGTTATGAGGTAGATGTAAGTCTCCTTGGTTACTAGTCGACTATATCCTCCAGTCTGACTGCATTTAATCATCAGGTGAGCTAAGAAGGGGTATAGATTTTTACTAAGTGAAAAAAAAAAATTACTATAGAAATTCCGAAAACATGTGAAGTCTTCAGGGTACATTCATATTCCTGGGGAACTTAGAATTCAAGTTCCAGGCCATCCTTGTGTTACCATTACCGCTTGCTGTGTGTTGAAAAAGATTAACACATTACCAATTATATCTATATCTCTGTCTGTCTATCTATGTCTATAGATCTGTTTATCTATCTATCTGTCTATCTACATCTATCTACTTATCTATTTATCTATCTATAACCCTCATCTTTTAGTAAACGGATTTGGGAGGATCCTTGTTTTAAAAGAACGATATTTCCATCAACCTACACTATCCTTTTGAGGGTCTTGCATGTAACGTGTACAGTACATAACCTATACATACATACATAAATACTTCCACGTATACATACATACGAGCATACATACATACACGCATGCTTCCATTCATACCGCTAAGTAACTGAGGAGCGAAGTTATGATCTTTCAAAGCTGGAGTGTGGGAGGAGCAAGTCAAACTGAAATTGGTATGCATGTATTCAGAGGCGTGGTGGGCTTGCAGAAGTTTGGATGGAGATCAACAAGAAAATATTTGCCAGGAATACGTCTGCTGAAAAAGTATTAGTATATCATCATCATCATTATCGTCATCATCATGCAAGATTATAAAGGCAGGGTTCAGGGCATAAAAAATAAAAATACCAGAGCAGAAGAACCATCACTAGACTGTCCAGTGAAAATGCATCACACTTCCACTCATCATTCAAGCACTGGAAATTCTCGGTCCCACGTATACTGAGATGCAGAGTAGGCGGCAGGCGACTTTGAAGATAATATTGTGCAAAATATTTTTCACTCCGACTCTAAACAAGCACTTCCGATCCCTTTTCAGTGTGTATTAACTTATAGGTTAGGGCGCGTCATCCACTCATTCGATGCAGTGCTGACTTGTAAGTAGTTCTACACTGAGTGACAAGCCAATGGTTTACTGTAACCTTGAAAACCATTTACTACGCTGGGTTGTATCAATATAGCCAACTGATGACTGGTGGTCTAGTGGGTTAAGACGGTCCAAGTGGATGGGGTCAGTGAAAGTTTACATCCGAGGAAGAATTCAGGTTTGTTGTTCACGTAATGCCACTGAGGAGGGAGTGAGGCTGGGATACTGTGGGGAAGGGATGTTGTGGTGGTGGTGGTAGGAGAGGAGGGTGGGTGTTGTGGTTGTGGTGGGGAGTGGTGGTGTGTGGGACGGGGGGGTAGGGTTGGTGTGGAGGTGGTGGAGGGGAAAGAGGGGGGAATGCTGTGGTGGTGGTTTGTGGGAAAGAAGGGGGATGTTTTGGTAGTAGGGAAAAGGGGAGTGATGCTGTGGTGGTGGTGGTAAGGGGAAGAAGAGTAGGACAATGCATTGGTGGGGAGGGGTGGGGGGGGAAAGAAGAGGAGATGTGGTTGTGAAGGGAGAGGAGAAGGTAGATGTGGCAGTGGTGACAATGGGGGCAAGAGGGAGGGGTGTGTATTGTATTGGGGGTGATGGGAGCAAGACGATGAAGTTTGTGGTGGTGTAAAGGATATTGGGGGTGACCAAGGGGGAATTGTGGTGGGGGCAAAGGACTAGAAATTTTGATGGGAGGAGCTGTGGTGGAGATGGGTTAGGAGGAAACTACAGTAAAGTTGGAGAGGCAAGAGAAGGAGAGGTGGTGGTGGTGAGGAAGGAGAGAGAGGGAACTGTCATGGAAGACAGAAGAGGGATTTAGTTGTGGTGATGAGCTGGTACTTAATATTTACAGACTATTCTTCCCCGTCACTCAGGGTTTAGGGTATTTTATGAACCGCCCTTTTCTGCGTAAAGTTTGCTTGGGTTTGGCTTTTTAGTATGCGAGAGTGGGCGTCAGGGAGCAGGATGTGGATTAGTGGAATATGAAACAAAGGTGGGGGGGGGGGAGGGGGAATCACAGTATCCTTTTTACTGTAACTTGGCCTATAATTATCATCTCTCCATCTTTAATACTGGGTTGTAACAAAAAACTAGGATTAGAACATGATACCAGCCATAGAGAAGTGTTATGGAAAGGATATACAATATATACAATAATGGCACAGTGTTATTATGCTAATGAAATACATGAAATACGCTACAAAAGAAAAAACTATGGCCCAGGCTAAGGCAAAAGGATTATAGCAATACTAAAGGGAGATCATCATCATCATCATCATCATCATCAGTCTAGTTCCACTCTCTACTGCTTACGTAGTTGAACATCACCCTTAATATTTTGCGGCTAACGCCAGACAATTTTACTGATGTGAGAGTGAGCAGAGGAACCTGATATGGAAGGAATTACCCACACGGAATTTCTCCCCAGATTCATTAACCGCAATTCCAGATACTGTTAGGATGTTCTGGTGCTGGGAGAGATGCCTTCCCTTGGTAGCACCGATATGACAGGGCGGTGGAACTGCCTAGCTGTATAAACGTCCCTCAGTCTTCTCCCAATCCCCCCAGAGAAGGAGAGTGAGCTGCATAAAGACGGCAGATTCATTCTGCAGTCCACCGAGTTCACGTTTAACATGAAGCTGGGGCCAAACTATAACTACTAGGATATTGTGAAACGTTTGCGGAGGCAGTGAGATGTAAATGACAAAAGAAATGAAACGGCAGGTGGCTGCTTCACCACGACAAAGTTGCCAGTAGTACTGTGTTAGTTACCCAGCAGTGTTTGGTCACGAAAAAATTCGGTCAGTTCAACATTCACCGTCTTCACTTGACTTAGCACCTTAACAGTAGTAGTTGTAGCTCCAAGTTCGTCTGAAGCGTAAACCCGGCCGATTGCAAGCTGAATTTGCCCTTCTGTGGTAGTCCACCATTCACCTTTCGAAGTATAGGGAGGGAAATAAGGGACGTTTATATAAACGGGCAGTGGATCTGCCTAGTTTTATCCGTGCCACCACGTGAGGCGTCCCTCTCCATCACCAAATTACCACCTTGCTACATCTAACTGTTCTTCAGACTGGAGCTGGTGATGATAGGACATTAATTTGACACGAGTGAAGAGATGTAAACTGAAATGACGAGCGTTCTGAAGAGCATTAAAAAAGAAGAGTTCTAGAGATGCTTCCATCAGTAACGGAAACACTGGAATGAGTGTCTGGATACAACAGAGTCAGTATGTTTTTATCTGGTAAAATCCCTAACCCCTATCAGCTCATTTGATGGCTAAGTGTAGTCACACTAGAGGGGTTGATCTGAATAATAACCAAGGAGATTCATGCATATCACATAACTAGGTCTCATTAAACTTTATGCAACCACGACTTAGTACTTAATGTGTGGGAGTGATCCTGTTCCCACACTGAGAACAAACCGACTATTGTATTTTTTATGGGATAACTGAAAATTGTGCCTTATGTTTATTATCTGTTTAAGTCTGCCAGATATTATCAGAACTTTCTGATCCATAAGAAAGTAACCACTAAAATCCACTAACATCCTTTCCTGGATTCGCCTTCCTACTTCCAGATGATATTTCATTTACCCCGTTAGTCCGATGACGCTTTGCTCGTCCCATTTTTGTCACCTTCAGATGATTTTGCTCAGCGTAGGGAGAGACATCAGGTTGTGAAGGAGTTAATGAAGTCTGTTTCTAACCCCTTCGCTGAAAATGGCCCTTCCAAAGATAAACAAAATCATCTGGAAGTAGCAAGAATATGACAGAAATTTACGTCATTAAACTGAAGGGGTTAAATATACAGTGTGAGAGCCCTCAGGTAATGGCACAGGTTGATGACTGCTGTATCTAACCCTTTTTTATGTCGATCCTTTACTCACTGAAACTGACCTCCAAGGACTGAACGGGTTAACATGATAACGATAACGTCAATGATGACCAACGGTGTAACACTAACCATGACCCCAGACTCTCCAGAAGCCGCTATGGTCGTCCACGTGGAGGGACTGGAGGGGCGGTGGGACCCTCCGACCATGCAGGGAGTACACCATCTCGGGGTTGTACTGGGAGAACACCATCGGGAAGAACACCTGCAGAAACACAGGATCGGTGGGTAAGGATACTCGGTTGGTGTCAAGAGAAGAGAGGATTGTGTAAAGTCAGCCAAAAACCTGTCGATTATCTTAACGCACGTATCATTCTGGAGCATGGATGAAGCATTGTGATATATGGGGCACCTTGTAATTATAAGTCCAAATATTGTCCTTGTTAATTATTTGGACTCGAAATCGTATAAATCGTTATATATTGGATGATATATTTTTTAAGGCAGCATCTTAATTGATTCATGTGCGTCTGCAAAACTCTCTCATTTTCACAACCTTTGATCCCCAGGGGTGCGATATCTTTTTGGTTGACTGTACGTCAGGCAGCTCGCTGCTCTATTTGACATGACAGAAAAAATGAGCGAGCAGAGAGTACAAGATCAGCAAGTTACAAATAGAAAAGGGTCATGAAAAGCTAGAGACCTGTGTGCCAACAAACAAAAGCAGATCACATACCTGTGGCACACCTGACACACACCTGTGACAAACTTTGATACACTTGACACACACACCTGACATACATACACCTTACATACACTTACCCCATACACTCACACCTTGATCATACTTTTACCTGACACACTTACACCTGAAAAACACACACACACACACACACACACACACACACACACACACACACACACACACACACCTGTGATCCTCTGACTGGCGTGGCGAGGCAGCGTGTGAGGAAGGTGTGGGTGAACATGACGTCAGCGTCACACAGGAACACCACCGGGGCTGTGATGTTGCTCTGCTCCACGCCAATCTTCAGTGCGCGCGCACGTGAGAACTTCTGTGGCGGCAGCAGCAGGAAGTCAGTGTGGAGGCGAGGGATAGCAGCTGTGGCAGACTCCAGCGTGGCTCTGGCTGCCTCGCTTCCTCCATCCTCGATGTACACGACAGTCAGGCCTACCCCGAACTGCAGGTTCGTGTGCGGCGCCATCACTTGTCGCAGATTGTCCAGGAACAGGTGGAATGCGCTGCTGCGGCCCGCCAGCGGCACCACGATGTTGATGGCGGGGTCAAGGGCAGTGGCGGTAGGACGTGTGTGGAAGACAATGCGGGGTGCGACCTGCGGCAACATCAATGTAACGCGGTCAACATGCGGCCAGGAGGACCTGCGGCACAACACATCCACCTCCACACCCACTGTTGGCAGATGACGGTACCTGCGGGAGGAATGGAGTGTATTGCGTCAGCCCCACCGCTATAGATCTTTCACCTAACCTTGGCCTAAAATTTCGGCCTTATGTACCTTATTTAACGTACTTTAGTGGAGGAGAAAGACAGTGCTACGCCTCCACATCCTCTGCAGAATACTAATTCGCATATTCTATACTAATATGCTGTTACAAATGAATATTCAAGACTGAAAGATGGCAATTTTAGGCCAAGTTTAAGTAAAAATAATATAACAACAACAAAAACGCACTATTCAGTTATACTCTGTGTTCTACTTCACCTACTGTATCTTCTTGATCAACCCTTTTTCTTCCTACTAACAATCCTGTAGAAAAAAAAAAAGTGCATCCAATATACTATGTCTCTCTGAACTGTCGGTCTGCACTTCATACATATTTCTTTTCACATAGTGCACAAAGAGTCATAAAGCCTCACATGCCCTCCTCCACCCACCTCTTACCTGCAGGCTAAACTGAATATTTATTCATTAGCTTTATTGGCAGATCCGGATTAATGTTTCATGTGGCTTAGACCCCCACAGCGTAAAGTTCAAAGCACCATTTCGTTTTTTATATAAACATCAGATCCTTACACAGCCGTGAGCACCAGTTCGCCTACAGTCCCTGACAGTATTGTGCTCTGTCTTCCATATTTTTCATTCCTCCTCAAACGAATAGGTGTATCATTCCATCTCATTCTCTTTTGTTGTCTGTTTAACGCTGCTGTTGCCTGAAAGGAATCTAAGTAGTTCCTCCAGTTGCAACAGCCAGAGGGGAAGTGTGGAAGAACTCTTGCGTAAGGGTGTACATGAGAAGCTGCTACAGAATGATTACTGGTAAATGAACATCTGATGTTTCCTATGTAAAGCTACAGTCTGTCTACCTATATATCACCCATTCCCATCAGAAGCGTAGGGGTCCAGGGCTAGGATACATTTTTTTAACTTTTAGGGCGAGATTGACCCGTCGCCAACTTCTGAGCGGCATTATGCCAGCAATAAGCTCTAACGGTCCCCTCCTTCACTAGTATATAAAGGTTCCAGCAAGCTTTCGTACTTCGGCCTTCATCTCCTAGTGGTGGCTCTTCACGCTGTTCGATTTCTAGCAGCCTCTTTATTCAGTCCCTCGTCCCTCAGGCCACACTCTATGACATCGTCCCAGGTCTTTTGATATGCTTCTCATAATTCTACCTTCAAAGTTCACACTCCTCACCTACCCTCGGATATAAACCCATATGGGATTCATCAGACCACGAGAAGTCCACCGGGTTACATGGTTACCACCCAGCATAATAAAAGGTTTCCTTAGTCTTAAGAAATTGTTTGGCTCGCCACTCAGTGTTCAGTCACCAGAAGGTAGCAGTATTTCAAGTGAGTGGATGATGGGCGCCCCGACCTAACACAAACAATAGATATATGAATGGTAAGTAGCGCCAGGAGCCTCTCTCAACCTCATCAGCACGGTGACCTAACTTTCATTATGTTCTTGTTGCTTTATCTTTTTTAACTGTAACCTGGGCCAGATTTTCGTCTTTTTACAGCTTCTTCCATGTAGTTCAATGGCAGAGAAAAACAATGTTATGGATCTATATCCTTTGCACAGAACTTTTTCCTGACTAGCACCATATTATAGTATTAATCTATCGGTACAGCCCAGCACTCTAGGTGGAGAGATGCCATTTTACACCAAGTTCGAGTAAGAAGAGCACCAGGTGATTTTATTCATCTTCGGAGGAGTATTGGCAGTGAATGGTTCAGTGAAGGCTGTATCTAACCCCTAAAGTTAGAAAAGCCCCCCTAAAGACGTATAAAATCGTCTGGAGGTGCCAAGAATAAAAGGAAATACGTGATCGGCCTGAAGGCGCGACCTCTCGTTTCTGAGTAAGAGGAGTATCAGCTGGAAAGAGAGCAGCCTGATGGCAGAAGACGGTGACATGGAGGCGATTCCTTTGTGCCCAATCCTGCCAGAGTAAGGCGTCTGGATATAGATAGATAGATATATAGGCTGATAGATACAGTCAATTCATCATCCTTACATTCGTCTACCCATCATCCATCCATCCATCCATTCATACATCCTTCATTCTTTATCCATCCATCCACACTCATCATCCATCCATTCATTATTCATCATTCATCCATACATCATCATCATCATCGTTACTACTGTAAATCCCAGCTGTAAGACAAAAGACTCACATCATAACATTACATTCACCTTATCCATCCCTGTCACCTGAAGAGGATGGTGGACAAAAGAGTGGGGGCAACTTCGGCCTTCAGTTCATCGGGTTCATGTTCAGATGAGCCTGGGGTTGCAAATACTACTACTGCTACTGCTACTACTACTACTGCTACTGCTACTGCTACTACTGCTACTACTACTACTACGACTACTATTACTACTACTACTACTACTACTAAATAATATTCATCTCATACTTCTACACGTACCTAATATCACTACACTCGTCACTGGTGTAGATGCCCAGGTGTTTTGAACTCAGGTACTTGGTCACCTTGTCACGTACCTGTGTGAAATGATTAACCCCTTCAGTACCAGGATATACAGGGTGGTTCTTAAATAACACTCCTCTTCCACTCCGACGGGCAATTTCTCTTGTGTTGTGGGGACGGCTCATTCAGTTATCAGTGTCTATTCTGCATCGTTTATTTTTTTCCTACTCCCACGGCCACACCCACACCTACACCACCAATCTGAGCCGTTCCCGCAACACAAAAGACACAGTCGATCGAGTTGATCAAAGAGCGCTGTGTACGGATCACCTTGTACTTCTTGCCTATCCTTGCAAACACCAGACAACTTTAGTCAGATACCTGTAATCAGATAATGGAAAACCACTTTATAGGGAAGCAGTTACCAGTGACCTACGTTAACCTGCCATTACTGTTTTCATTCCGGTTTATCAAATATCTATTAAACATTAAAATATTCTGTATTGATCATGATCATCATCATCATCGTGAGTAACTTTGTTTTTCACTAATTTTTGGGTTAAGCAGCATCTAGAGAGACAAAATAGGACAAAATAGCCTTGGACTAAGTAATGAAATGACCAATGCATTCATTCATTCTTTCAGCATATCAACTCAGAGGCAAAATATCAAAACTGTTTATATCAAAGCATAAAAAGTACATCTGCTGAGAGATGACACGTTGGCATTTTTTGGCTCCTGCACAAAAGCTGAACTACTTCTGGGTGACGAGATGTTATTGTGGTGTGTGTGTGTGTGTGTGTGTGTGTGTGTGTGTGTGTGTGTGTGTGTGTGTGTGTGTGGAGAAGGGCGGGTATCAGGCAGTGTTTGAGGAGAATGGGATTTGTTGTTGACGCTAATTCATCTGGATTATAAGAGGAAAGGTATCAGGTATCAGTAAAAAGGTAACATATTTCAGAGGAGTGGTATCAGAGAGGTGTCAGAAGGTGTCAGAGAGGTGTCAGAAGTGACAGAGAAGAGTCAGGTATGAGACCAGAAAAAAACGACTCACCTGGTCAAACATCTGTGCCTCCAGCCTTAGCGGTCTCCTCTTGGTGGCTCCTCCAGTCGTCTCCCTATTGTCGTACACGCTGCCTCCATCGTAGCTCGAGTAGTAGATATGGTCGTACCTGGGGAGGGAGGTGGAAGGTGGTGGAATGGGAGTGGTGGAACGTGAACTATATTCTCTCCATTTTAACTTGGCCTAATATTTCCGTATTTATCTTCAATGCTGAGTTGTAGCTAAATATAAGCATTATAATATACAGCAATAACTACACCTATCTCTCTCACAGCTCTTCCATTTTCATACTGAGTAACGCTTTCTTTACTCATTGTTGAATAAATCTGCATGAAAACGCAAGTAAAAGTTGCCGGTGGAATATATGGGGTAATTTCAAAGTTCCGCCTCATATTTTAACTTTTACAGACAAATGAGGTCGTTTCCTTCACGTGAAAATATTGGTCATTAGAAAAAGCTATAAATATGTGGAATAATCATGGAAGAGTGTATGTGTGTGAGGTAGAGAGGGAAAGTGGGAGACCAAGGATGAGATGGAGGGACGAAGTGGACTCTGGATACATGAGAGAGAGGGGAATGCCTTGAAAAATTGGCAGCTAAATAGCAGAGGGCAGGGCGACATAGAGGCAATTTGTTTGTGGCCACCCCTTACAGAATTAAAACGTCTGGCTATAAATAGATAGAGACAGATTGATAGATAGATAGGCAGACAGAGTTTTTGTTAATTCCCTACACTGGACTCCCTTGGGTATTTCATTCAGAGTAACATCAGACGATTATATTCAGCTGAGAGAAATCTAAGCATCTAACTCTTATACTGTTTTACAGTTAATCTCATTGTTGACATGAAGACACTGTGGTGTTTTGCTCAGATGAATTCAGGAATCACCACCCTCTCTCTCTCTCTCTCTCTCTCTCTCTCTCTCTTTTACACACACACACACACACACACACACACACACACACACACACACACACACACACACACACACACACACACACACACACACACACACACGTACAAGCTGTGTGGTATACGTGGGTAGAGTGGATCCATGGGTTCATTGGTAGGAGCCTCAGTGATGTCAAGGCCAGATGAGATTGCTCTTGGTTTGTTAGCGAGGATAGGTTCTGACATCGGTTCTTGAGGGTCATCGTGGTCTGGCAGGCCGTCTGGTGCAAGAAACAACAAATGTAATGGTTGTGTTGCGGCGGCGTTTATTTGGGTTTGGCTTTACCACACTTGATGTCGGTATTGTTTTTTTTTTTTTTAGGTTTCTGCTGGCGTTGTTGTTGTTGTCTTCTTAATATTATGTAATGGTCATGGTGATGATGATGATGATGATAATGATGGCGATCATGGTGATTATATTATTATTATTATTGTTATTATTATTATTATTATTGTTGTTGTTATTATTATTATTATTATTATTTTTTTTTTTATTATTATTATTATTATTATTATTATTCCATGACTCACTTCACTGGGCCGCCTGTTTCACAGATTTCAAGTACGTTTCTCCTTTCTCCTTACTTATTTCTCAATCCTGCCTCACCCACTCCTAGAAATAACTATCAGGGGTGGGACGGAGATGGTGAAGATGATAATGAGGAGGAGAAGGAGAAGGAGGAGTATAATTGTGATCATGAATGTTATTGTTCTAATAATTAATTTTTTAGTATTTCACATAATTATATCTTTGACTATTTTGGGTGGGCTGGATACCGATGCTGAAATATACAGACTCCCAGTCCATCAGCGAAGTACATGCCATAAAACGAGCCACACCTTCACTAACTCATCGTACAAGCCTTCAAAAATCACCGACACAAGCCCAATCGCATATTGATAAGATAGAACATAAAAAATAACTTGCTAGACGCACACGTGCTGGACAGATACAGAGATCAACAGTGCCTTCACACCGTCCTCATCCTGTGTCAAACCTTAGTACACCTTGCAACACTATATTAACCTGTGCCAAACCTTAGTACACCTTGCAACACTATATTAACCTGTGCCAAACCTTAGTACACCTTGCAACACTATATTAACCTGTGCCAAACCTTAGTACACCTTGCAGCACTACAGTATATTAAACCTGTGCCAAAGCTTAATGCACCTTGCAACATTATATAAACCTGTGCCAAACTTTAGTACACATTGCAACAGTATATTCAAGCTGTGTCAAACATACTACCCCTTGCAACACTATATTCAACCTGTGTCAGATCTTAGTACACCTTGCAACACTATATTAACCTGTGTCAGAACCTCTCATTCAGTCACCATTCAAGGATTGCGGGGGCATGAATGATGAGTGAATGGTGGTGTGGCCCATTCAACTGGACAAACTTTGGTTAGTGTCTCATTCTATCAGGTTCCTTGTGACTCACTAGACTCTACCTCACTCCACTCTAAGGTGGGAAGGGAGGTCTGGATGATTGATAATGATGGTGATGATGATGATGATTGATGATTGATGATTGATGATGATGATGATGATGATGATGATGATGGTGATGGTGATGGTGGTGGTGCTGGTGGTGGTGGTGGTGGTGGTGGTGATGATGATGATGATGATGATGATGATGATGATGATGATGTCAAAACTTACATTCAGCCTGTGTCAAAACCAAAGGATTTGCCTAACTTAGAACATTGCTCCATTAGTTCAGAAATCCAGATCAGTAAATGATGGTAAAACTTAATGAGACCTTATCAAATTACTGAAAGTGTAAACAATGTCAGACATAAATTATCGACTCTCTTCTGTTTACTCAATCTTGGCATGAAATTATTTCTCCAGCTTGAATGTTGAGTTGTAACAAGGGAGTAGTACATAGGCTGCTGGTCACGAGGAAGTGCTGGGTAAAGGATGAAAGCTATATCACTATAAATTTTTGCCACTGAGCGACATGAAATAAGCCACAAAAGGACGAAATTTTGGGCCAAGTTAAGGTGAAAGATCTTTATAATCAGACAGGGTGAAATTTTGAATTATCATATCTGCAATAGATCTGGTGACCCACACTAAACACTTAAATAAGATGGGTGGGGGGGGGAGTGGTGGTACAGTGGTAAGAATATCCAGCTTGTAATTAAATGAACCTGAGTTCGATTTTCACGCCAGTCAGATTGATGGATCTCTTCCTATTGCTCTAAAACTTCCATCTTTCCATCTTGAATGCTCAGATATAACAATATTAACAACAGAATACAGTGCTAGTCACGTAGAAGTGCTACGTCGATGATGTAGAGCCGTTCTGTTGTCTTTTTCTACCACTAAGCAACGTGAAATATGCTGTAAAAGGACAAAATCTTGGGACAGGTTAGTGTAAAAGAAGTGTAGTTTGTTGATCCTTTGTCCCTGTTCACCCAGGTAGTAGGACTAGGCGCCTGGATATAAGCAGGCCATTGCAGGTTGTATTCTTGGAGAAGATAAAGAGTTAGAAGAAATTGCTTGCTTGCCCTGATCACCCTCGAAGATAAAAGAAAAGCATAAGACTGTAGTTAAGTGGCTTTGCAAATTTCGTAGTACCCCTTCCTTAGCGATTTGGTCTGCACATTACCCCTGAATAGTCTTTTGTTTGTTATAGATGCATACTATGTCTATATTAAAATGATATTAATAACATATAACAGAATGTTAGGATAATCCTTAGAACATATATAAAGCATTCGGTGTGAGCAAGGAATTGTGATTTCGATTCACACTGAGAGCAGTCATCACTTTGTCTTCCTGAGTCTATATTTCCCTCTATGTATCCATACAACTCGAAACGAAAGAATCTTGAGTTTGGCTCTCATCATTTTTCTTCGAGGGTATTTAGCTTATGGCTTCTTCTTCCCAGCAATCAATACTGTAAATAAATTGCTAAGCAAGAGGTGCTACGAAGCCGCTTATGTCACCTATAATAAGGCCATAAACCAAAGTATTTTCCTTAGTCTTACACCTTGCCAGAAGCACTAGGATTAGATAATGCTTCTCTCACGGCCTGTTCACTACACAGCCATGAAATCAAAATCTTGGTTTCATTACCCTTAATTTCACACCACAATATCAGTATATGGATATGAATACGGAGAGAGTTTCCTGACGGCGTATTTGGAGTTACTTATACATTACCGTATGTTTCTGGGGCTTCGAACAAATGAAGCAAGATTTAAATTCATATGCATATTGTTGATTACCTTGATCCCTTAAAATCCGGGTGATTTCGTTTTTAGTTTAATCTTCCTGCTGCCAGATGTGTTTTTTCAGCTTAGGAAAGGCCTCTCATAGTGAAGGATATAGTTAGACTATATGTCACCCCTCAGGATCGAGAAGTGTCCCCTAAGCTGCTTAAAATCATCAGGAGTATAAAGAATACATGAAAATAAAATAAAATAATAACAAATCCTTGGTTCAGTGGGTTGAAAAAATATGAATGAGTTTTGAGATCCATTAATTTGAATTATTTACACAGATTTTTGAAGTAATAGGGCGAGATTACGGTCCACATGCTTCTTACAGGTTAGTTTAGGAAAATCTTATTATATTTTGATATCCTTACCATACCGAATACAGGAACCAGGTTTCACTACAGTTAACCTTTTTTTTTTTTTTTTTTTTATACATTGTTTTGCATTTTTGAGGTTCCGAACTGATGAAGCGAGTTTTAAACCCATCTGATTATTATTGACTGGTTTAGTAAACCTGCATTTGTTTCGACATGGCTGAGTAACGGTGAAAGATCTAAAGGAACTAACTTAAGTAACTTCAGACACTCATAATTAATGCTCATTAGTTTACCAAGCAAGGTCTCATCCTGTTCTGACATGGCTTTGAGAGGGTTTTGACATGGTATGGAGAGTGTATATGTTCTACTGAAACAATATTTCAACCAGTCTGATTATTACTGGTTCGTTTGGCAGGATACATCAGTTCTGACATAGTTTCGAGATGCTATAAAGGGACTACTGAAGTGTGATCCAGCCCATCTGATTACCGTCGATTATTTAAATATTTCAATAATTTTTGATACAGTTCCAATGTGGAGTAAAGAAACTATTATGTATAATCTCCTCCATTCTAAGTTCTCCTGGGATTGGTGTGTTGAGTCTTATATGGGACCAGTGTTTTGACGTCTCATGTTTACTGTGGTCTGATCACTATAACTGGTTTGTTTCAACACGACAGACATGAGACATAAACATGTGCATTAGAGTCACATACCACCTTCAACACATCACTCTCTGTAGTACTTAAAAGTGAAGACAGTTGTACAGGTATTAGCTTTAAGAACTGATCCGAGATGATGCAAACAAGAGCAAGGACTGTATACAAGGGCGAATTAGACACAGTTTCGACATAGTTTCGAGACAGACCAAGGAACTGCTGGAGCGAGATCTAAACCCGCCTGATTACTGCTGATTAGTTGAACACGATATCTGTAGACTGTGACACGGTTCCGGGATGGGGTAAAAAGAAATAAAATATTGGCTATGAATGTACAGTACAAGGATTAGCTTTAAGAGCTGACTTGAGATGAAGCAAACGAGAGTAAAGACTATAATTATGATCGCAGATCAGACACATTTTAGTTTCGAGACCCACGCCATTAAAAATCGTGAAATGCTTCTGCAAGGGAGTAAAGAAATAGTTGACAATGGTTGTATAAGAACTAGCATTAGGAACTGACCTGGGATGAAGTAGACGAGAGTTAAGACTACACCTGCGCAGATCACACGGGCCACGCAGACGCAGGGGGACGCCAGACGTATCGCCATCCCTCTGCCCTGACTTCGGGACATCCGACGGGCCTGCTTCGATTCCTCTGCTTCTCGTCCGTCTTGTGAGTATCTCTATAGTTCTTTCACTTTGGCTTGGCCTAAATTTCCGTCCTTTTGCAACTTACTTCAGGTAGAATAATGTCAGGCAGAAAAAGACTGCCACGAGTCTACATGCATTCCATAGTACCTCCTCGTGACTAGTGTCATATTCTAGTGTTAATCTCACGTCACAACGCGGCATTCAAAATGGAGAGATGGCAGTTTTAGGCCAAGTTAGAGTAAACAAAGTATTGTGTTAGTCTTTACCCTGAATTCCTCTGCTCGTTTGTGCTGTGTTTCATTACAACACAAACAGGTTAACTGAAAGGGATGCAAGATAGTTCGCTTTTCACAGAAAAAAAAAATCAAAGGGAAGTGGGATTATATACATGGATCTCCTGCTCATTGCTCATCTGGGTCATAACTAATGTGCATTTACCTGCGTTATATAATGTTTATGACTGGAATAAAATTTATGGACATGCATTGGCGTTATAACCATAAGGTGTGACGTTTTTTATGACTATGTTTATGAGTTTAAATTCAGTAAGACAGTATCTGTGAAGGAAGGGTGCGTTTATAATTCAACGCGCGCGCACGCACGCACACACACACACACACACACACACACACACACACACACACACACACACACACACACACACACACACACACACACACACACACACACACACACACACACACACACACACACACACACACACACATACACACATACACACACACACACACACACACACACACACACACACACACACACACGTGTGACACGTGTGTGTGTGTGTGTGTGTGTGTGTGTATATATATATATATATATATATATATATATATATATATATATATATATATATATATATATATATATATATATATATATATATATATATATATATATATATTGCCTCATAGCCAGAATTTATCAAGATTTCCTTGGCAGAAAAATATTTTACCCTGGAGCCAATGCCAGTGGCTCGCAGGAACCAGACAGTGGAGAGAGGGAATTAACTAAAGAAAATAAAATGCAGAGGGTTAGGACAGACAAAGTACAAGGGAAAGAGAGACAGCAAAGAGAATGTAGATAAAAGTGTCCCTCTTAGTCACCTCTTACGACAAGCAGCGAATACTGGGGAAGTATTCTATCCCCCATCCCCAGGACAGTTTAAAGGTGACAGTTTAGTACAGGATGTGCCAGAGTTGACTGCTACAGGAAGAAGAGGCAGAGGTAGGCCGAGGAAAACCTGGTTACGGACAATGAAAAGAGAAGCAGGAGAGGAGTGTTGGTGGGACCTGAAGGAGATGGCAAGAGACAAATATTGGTGGAGGGAGTTCATTGAGGCCCTATGCATCCCGTGGGGTGCCACAGTAAATGATTGATAAATTGACTGATATATATACACACACACACACACACACACACACACACACATATACATATATATATATATATATATACATATATATATATATATATATATATATATATATATATATATATATATATATATATTATACAATGACAGGGAGAGGTAGGGAGCTGGCTGACATGATGGACAGAAGAAAAGAGGGAGTACTGTGTGTGAAAGAAACAAGGTGAAAAGGAAACAGGGCGTGTGACATCGGCGCTGGGTGTAAACTCATCTATAGCGAGGCAAATGCGCAAGGAAGAAACGGTGTTGGAATAATCTTGGATAAGAATAGGAAGGATGTGCTGGTGGGAGTGGGAAGGAAAAAAAGTGATCGAATAATGAGGGTGAAACTGGAACATGGTGGCTTGGTGCTAAATGTGGTTTGTGCCTATGCACCGCAGGTCGGGTGTAGTGAGGGAGAACAGGAGGAATTCTGAAGGCATCTGTTTCTGCATGAAGTACTGGTAAGGGTTCCAGAAGGAAAATGAGCTTTCGTCAGAGGAGATCTGAATGGCCATGTGGGTAGGGAGAGGGATGTGTTTTCTAGAGTGCATGGTGGTTTCGGAAATGCAGTGATAAACGCAGGTGAGAGTATAATTTACTTTGCACTGGCAGCAGACATGGCTACTCTAAATACTTTATTTAAAAAGCCTGCACATCAAATTATCACTTACAAAAGTGGACAAAGAGTCAAACTGATTTCCTGCTATGTAGAAGGAACCACAGGAAAGAAACTGTGAACTGAAAAGTGATAAATGGTGAGAGTGTAGCGGCACAGCATCAGCTGGTAGTGATGAATTGCGAAATCATAGGAAACAACAGGGAACTGCAAGAATTAAATGGTGGAAGTTGAATGAGGAGGAGTTAATGAGCGAGCTTAGAACTAGCATTATGAGAGAAATAACACCAGAGGAGAATGTAAACGAGTGGTGGGAGAAAGACGGCAGGAGAATCAAGTAGGTAGGGGAAGAACTGCCGGGCAAAACATATAGAAAAAGCTCCCCACAAGATTAGGAAACATGGTGATGGAATGAGGAGGTGCAGGAAAAGGTAAAAGAGAAGAAAGAGGCGAAGAAGAAATTTGATAGAACTGAGAATAAAGAAGACAAAGAGAGACTAAAAACAGAAAAAAAGGCAGCCAAAAAAGCAGCAGCAAGGGCAAAGGCAAAAGTAATCGATCAGTCTACGAGGAACTGGAAACACCGGAAGAACAGATGATCTTTGCGTTGGGAAAAAGAGGGAACAAAGTGACAAAAGATCTTACACATATAAAGCAGATAAAGGATGGTGGGGGTAGGGTACTGAGCGCAGAGGAAGGCATAAAAGGAAGGTGGAAAGAGTATTTCGAGAAGTTATTAAACGAGGAAAAGGAGAGGAGAGTTTTGGAGATGGGACGCCAAATGAGAGGGAAAGACCTGACTTCAGTTGAAAGTGAAACCAGCACTGGAAAAGATGAAAAATGGGAAGGCAGAGAGACCGGATGAAATACCAGCAGAGGCATGGAAAAGCTTGGGAGAAGATGGAGTCGATGTACTAGCAGATTTAATGCAGAAGATATATGATCATGAGAAAATATCGGAGGTTTGGCGAGAAGGTGTAATAGTATCGATCTATAAGGAAAAAGGTGATATCCAGGATTGTGGGAAATATCGGAGTATAAGCTGATGTCACATACATTGAAAATATGAGGAAGAATAAAAAAGAAAAGGTTAAAGTAGGAAACAGAGACTGGTGAACAACAATTCTGATTTATGCCAGGAAATGGAACAATAGATGTAATCTCTGCAGCGCGCCAGATCCAGGAAAAATTTGGAGAGAAACACAGAAAGCTGCATATGATTTTCGTCGACTTGTTAAAAGCGTATGGTACTGTGACAGGGCATGAAGTATGAAGATGGATGAGAGAGACGAGCGTTTCAGAAAAGTATGTGCGACTGGATAAATGTATGTATGACCGGGCGAGAACTCGAGCCAGAATTGGTGTTGGTGTGATAGAGAAGTTTCCAGTAAAAGTTAGACCACTTAAGGAATCCTCGTTGAGTCCCTATATCTTGATTCGATAATGGATGTTCTGGAGAGAGGCATCACTGAAGAGGCTCCATGGGTTATGGTGTTTGAAGATGATACTGTGCTGATAGATATCACCAGAGAGGGGGTAGAACGGAAGTTGGAGGAGTGGAGAAAGGAAATGGAGGATAGAGGACTTTAAGTTAGTAGGAGAAAGATAGAATATATATGATTTAGTGGAGAAGAAGAACAGGGAGATGTGAGTTTGCTAGGAGAAATGTCGAAAAGAGTTGGGACATTCAAGTATCTGGGCTCGAATATAACAGCTGACGGTGGACTGGATTCCGAGATTAACCATAGGTTGCAGGCAGGATGGAGAAACTGTAAGGATATGTCAGGAGTGTTATGTGATAGACAAATCAGTGCAAGAGTGAAAGGAAAAGTATACAAACCGGTGGTAAGGCCTGCAGTGTTATGAGGTTCGGAAACTTGGACTATAAAGAAGTCTCAGGAGAGAAGCTGGAGGTGGCGGAGATGCGGATGTTGAGATGGATGAGCGGGGTCACGAAAATGGATAAGATCAGGAATGAGACAATTAGGGGAATGATTAAGGTTGTGGAAATCTCAACGTAGGTGCAGGAGGGGCGACTACAATGGTAGGGACATGTAATGAGAAAGAATGAGGATTATGTGGGTAGAAGAGTGATGAACATGGAGGCGGAGGGTAGACGGAGAAAGGGTCGGCCGAGAAGACTGTGTGTGGACTGTACACAGCGAGATATGAAGGAGAAGAATATAGAGAGGGATGAATTTGGACACAGAGGAGAAAGGATACGACTAGTCAGAAACAGCGACTCCATATAAACATCGGCAAAGCTACGACAGAAGATATATATATATATATATATATATATATATATATATATATATATATAGATATATATATATATATATATATATATATATATATATATATAGATATATATATATATATATATATATAGATATATATATATATATATATATATATATATATATATATATATATATAGATAGATATATATATATATATATATATATATATATATATATATATATATATATATATATATATATATATATATTTAAATAACAGAACAGAGGAAGGAAAAAGAAATGATTAAAAAAGAAAATCAAATCCATGCATCAGATTACTGGTGTCCTCTGTTCATAAAATATCTGTAACAGTTAGACTTGAACAGCAGTAGGTTGAAGTTTGGAGGGAAACAACTCTGGGGAAGCGAGTTCCAGAGAGATACAGTTCGGGGAATGAAAGAATTCTGATAGGCAGAAGTTCTGCAGTATGGCTGAGTGACATTCCAGTCATGAGCGCTGCCAGCTGCCCGTGTAGCACGAGGGAAGGCATAGAGAGGTGGCACCATGGACACAACTTCGTCTGAGCATTTGCTGTAGAAATATCTGTAAAATAACGCAAGGGAGGCAACATTCCTTCTTACTTGTAGGGGAGGTAGTTTATTAGTAATAGCAGGGTTATTAATAATTCTAACAGCTTTGTTCTGAATCATGTCTACTTGTTTTAATGCAACCTCTCCACATCCGCTCCACAAGGATGAGCAGTATTAAAGCTGAGAGTGCACATGACTCTTATAAATTATACCAAACTGCTCGTCAGTGGAGAAGTTACGGACTCTGTACAATAATCCAAGTTTCTTTGAGGCGGTTTTAGCAAGTGACCTAACATGAGAGGTCCAGCTGAGGGCATTGTTAAGCGAGATGCCGAGAATTTCAGTACTTTTAGAAATGGGGATATTTTTAGCATTGAAGGTAATATACGATTCTGGCAATACCTGCCTGTTAGTAAACTGTATATATTTAGTTTTACTAGCATTATATGAGACAAGGTTGTTTTGTCCCCATTCACTGATCGTGGATAAGTCTTGATTTAAAGAGATGGCTGTACTGAGGTGAGGGCTAGAGATATCGGACTTTGTAAATGGATGTCTGAGTGTGAATGAACTATGAAGTGTTGAGTCATCTGCATATGAATGGATGGGATTGTGGGTGACAGATAAGGAATCATTAATATGAAAGAGGAACAGGGTTGGTGCCAGAACTGATCCCTGCGGTACGCCGGCGTTAACCGAGTGGAAAGTAGAATATACATCATCTACTTTTATTTTTCTATTGCTGAGATATGAGGAAATCAAAGGAACAAAAGAGTTTAGTCCATAGCAAGGGAGTTTGGACAACAGGGAACGATGCCAGACTCTGTCGAAAGCTTTAGAAATATCCTGGGCTACTGCATGAGTTTCACCATGTAGGTCAACTGATTGATGGATGGCATGAGTCAGGAGATTGAGTATGTCAATGGTGGATCTTTCTTGGCGAACACCATGTTGTCTCTCACTAATTACGTTGTTGGACTCACGATGTTTAACTATGTGCTTATTAATTACAGTTTCAAAAACCTTACCAAAAGAAGCTGTGATAGTTATTGGTCTGTAATAAGAGGGGTCAGAGGAGCTTCCTTTCTTTGGAATTGGGTGGATATTGGCTTCTTTCCATGAATTACGGAATGAAGAAGTACGTATGCATAGTCTGAATAATTTTGCAGGAACAGAGGCAAGTTCTGGGGAACACTTTTTCAAAATAATTGGCGGAATTCCATCTGGGCCTGGAGTTTTGTTGGTAGGTAAATTGTCTAGGATGGATTTCACGTACCTTGTTTGTATTTTAAGTGGAACAATGTCGGGAGAGATATATATATATATATATATATATATATATATATATATATATATATATATATATATATATATATATATATATATATATATATATAGACAGTATATATATCTATATATATCTATATATCTACATATATCTATCTATCTATTTATCTATCTATCAGTCAATCTCTCTCTCTCTCTCTCTCTCTCTCTCTCTCTATATATTTATATATATATATATATATATATATATATATATATATATATATATATGCACTTACGCACCTTATATATGTGTATGCATGAATACTGTATGTATAGGAATATATATATGTATACATATAAATAAATGAATGTATATATATATATATATATATATATATATATATATATATATATATGTATACATATAAATAAATGAATGTATATATATACAGTGTATAGATAGATAAGTCAATATATATACATATAGATAAACAGATAGATAGATAAATAAATAGATACTTATATATGTATATAGATAGACAAATAAATAGATAGATGGATACATGTATTGACATATGGACAAACAAATATATGTATGTATGTATGTGCGCGCGCATGTGCATGCGTCCTTTTTTGTGTGTGTACAGTATGTACCGGTATGTGTGTGTGTGTATTTCTGATGCAGTTCTTTATCGCATTTGTTACATGTGTGTGTGTCTGTGTATATGTATGTAAGCCTATGTTTATGTACTGTACAGTATGTATATGTACGTCCGTGTACTGTACGTTTGCCATGTTCTTCTTGCCTTTTTTCCACAGTACATATATTTACTGTACTTTGTTCCTTTTCTGATTTTCTCTCCAGGTTTCTTTCAGTTGTTCTCTTCATCCAGTCTTCTTTCTGGCCAGTTCATGTCAGTTTTCTTGTTTTCTTTACCTTCCCTCATGCCATCTTTTCCATATCATTTTTCAACACTGTCTAACTGCAAACACAGGCTGGTCCGTAAATAGCGCTGCACTAGAAACTCACTTGAGGTAACTTAGGTGTTGAGGGGACGGCTCAGTCTGCTGGTGTGGGCTTGAATGTGGCAGTGGGAAGAGGAACTGAATGACTGATGCAGGGTAGACACTGGTAACGCTGACTGAGCCGTCCCCATAAACACACGAGAAATCTCACAGCGAAAAGGAAGAGGAGTGTTATATATGGACCGCCCTGTATAGCATCCACTCCTCCCTTACCACTCCAGGCCCGGAATTCTCGCAAGGTAAGGAGTCTCCCTAGCACCTCTTCATTAGCGATTTATTTTTGGATATGGCTGATTAATATCCTTTTGTACGTTTTTTATGCAGAGTATGGCGACATAGGAATGACTGATGTAACAGAGTAGAACAGTAATGTATAAATAGGACAATAAGGTATAAAAAATAAATAGCTTAGGAAAAGGTGTTAGGGAGCTTTCTTAACCGACGAGGAGTCAGCCTGTTTATTATTCACTACAGCTTCTCATATCTGTGTTAAAGTCTTAATGCTGTTCCATTTACCTCACAACACTCACTGGCTCCTATCCTCGTTCAGTATGCAGGCTCCCTAGCACCTCTTCCTCGGCGATTTAGTTTGGGATCCGGTTGGTTAATATCTTTTTGTATCTTACTTGTGCAGAGTATGGCGATGTTAGAATAATTTAAGCAACACAGAAGACGATAGTAACGTATTTTAAGCAAAATAAATCGCTTAGGAAGAGGTGTTAAGGCGCTTCCTTACCCGACGAGGCTGCGGGTCAATGTCTCTTCTTCGGCAGCATTTACATTCATTCCAGTTTTGGTTGACATTATTTTGTTTTTCTCTCTTTTTATCATATATGTTTACAGGATTTCGTTTTCTCTCTTCCTTCTCTCTGCCTTCATCCAGATTTTCCAATATATAGTTCATTGCAGTCTCCACTTCACTACAGAAGTATCTGCACGTAGGTCATTAACACTTCCTTCCCATTATTCAGATTTTTCTAAGCCTTCCTCACTTGTGCCACTGGCATATATTCGCACGCCACATTCCTCCTCTGTGCACCACGACATCCACGTATATCAGCAACGACTATTGCCTTAGCATTTGTATTTATCGGTTTTATTTCAGAATGGTCTCTCACTTGGCAGTCCAAAATGAATAATGATTTTTGCTCCTCGTTCTTTCTCTTGCTTTTATTTCTCTTTTTTTTTCTTTTCTTTTCTTCCATTCTTTCTTTCTGCTTTGGGTTGATATTGCTTGAATACAATATTTAGATATGGAAAAACTCTTTCCCGACACTCTGTATACAAGTTTTCTTTCCTAAGAAAAAAAAAAAATCACTCAGCAGCAACAAAAGAAAAAATATAATCACAGGGACTGCTAAATGTATCTACTTTGGAATATCTGTGACAGTGGTGCAAGAGGCCAGCGGTGATGGTGATATTATCAGATGGTGGATTTGTGGTGGTGATGGCGCGGGGGGTGGGAGGGAAGTGAGGGAATGAGGAGTGACCACACCGCTAACGTGTACATTACTCAGCCGAAACACACACACACACACACACACACACACACACACACACACACACACACACACACTTCTTCCCCTCACCCTTACAACACCACTCCAGCTGTCCACTTCATGCCGTAGGTACTGTTAGAGAGAGAGAGAGAGAGAGAGAGAGAGAGAGTGAGTGAGAGAGAGAGATAGTAGTAGTAGTAGTAGTGGTAGTGGAAGTAGTAGAATATTCTAGCTAACACTTAACCAATTACACTCAGCTATGAATTAGTCATAAGAGCCTGAAGGCGTTAATACTGCCACCATTGACCCTTTCATGGTCCACACAACTCTAGTATTTCACTCCACCTAATGAAAGAACACTTGATTCAGCCAAAGGTGACCATAGAAGCCCAAGAGGGTTAATCCGCTTAGGGGCGATTTCTCAAAGTTAAGGAGATTTATTATAGTTTCTGCTTGTGAGGTGGGTTTAGGATTCCTGGAACTTGAATAGTGAGTGAATGACAGCTTGGCCCATTCAGTTTGGCAGACTTTATCTAATTTCTCTATACTATCAAGATTCTTTCTTTCTTGACCCAACCTCACCCCATCCTTGGGTGGAAAAGAAGTATGGATGTTGAGCCAACTATTTCAACACATGGTAGTCCATCATATTAATTTTACAACACCAGGCGATTTTATCCAGTTTAGGAGAAAGTTTATGAAAGGAAGGAGTTCAATATACTGTTCTCATTTTTTACTACTAGGACGCTTTGGCAACAGATAAAACTAGCAGCGATGAACAGAATCAGATGGATGGACTTATTGACAAAGGTAGTCAAAGGAAAACAGATATATACTGAGTGATGGACCAATAGTCTGAAATATAACTTGATTAACATCTAAATAATAGTGTCAAGCTGTGTATGTGTGTGTCTGTCTGTGCGTTTGTTCGTTTCTTTCACGAGGACGGTTGACTTAATTCTTCTTTGCATTAGGTCGGGGCAAGTCCAGAAAGTGTCAGAGGAAAAAAAAAATGGCGATTGCACACGATGCAATGGCGCGAAATTGTCGGAAATCGCGATATCCGTAATTAGGTGAACATCGCTTTTTCGACTTTTGGTCAGAATTGGTCATTCAGGGCTCAGTAACGGTATGGAAACAAAGATATAGTATCGGCAAATATTTCTTTATGGAACGGCTATTAGTCAGTCCCGCAAATTTTTGCAGACAAGCACTAGGACACACATACATACACAGGTACACACACACTATATTTATCTATGAATATATATAAAGAGAGAGAGAGAGAGAGAGAGAGAGAGAGAGAGAGATACTTGTATATACGCATACATATTCATACATTGATGCTGAGAGACAGACAATAGGGCTCAGGTAGACAGATAAATATTAGATAAATACTCGTAGACACAATTAGAGCGAGATGATAAACAGAAGACAGCTTCACAGATACACTGTTCATCGGTATATATACTTGTATACAGGCAGTCACATGGATAGGTAAAAAATAAATAGATATTTTTTTTTATGCGAGGAAGAAGGAACCAAAGGCCATGAGCCCGCAATAAGAGTTCCCTCCAAGAGAAAAACAATATACAAGAGAGAGCCAAATTCAAGATATGCAGATAATTAGATAGACAGACAGACAGACTGAAAGATACGTGTAGATAGACAGACAGATACAGACAGACTGAAAGATACGTGTAGATAGACAGACAGATACAGACAGACAGAGACAGACAGACAAACACAGACATACAAACAGAGAGATAGATAAATAGATAGAAAGATATAGGCAGATAGAAAGATAGGTAGTTATAGACAGATGTAAAGCCAGATAAATAGACAGGTAAAAAAATAGGTGGATATTGCATAACTGAGGCCTGACGTAAAGTTCGTTAACCCTGACATCCGTTCGTTAGGTAACTGTGTACACACTGCTACGCATTCACACCCATATGTCTCACACACACACACACACACACACACACACACACACACACACACACACACACACACACACACACACACACACACACACACACACACACACACACACACACACACACACACACACACTCACACACACACTTCATTAACACTGACCTCATAAAGACAGTAGCTGACTATAGAAAAAGAGAAAAAAAAATGGGTGGAAGGCCAGCCACTGATGGACAGCTTCCTTCACCTCTTGGTCCGTGGCAAAGTGACGACCTCTTAAGGCATCCTTGAGAGAGCCAAACAGGTGGCAGATCGACGGGGCGAGGTCCGGACTCGGTTGACAAGAAAAAGTTCAAAACTAAGCCATCAACCGGATAAATGAATCATTCATTGTTGTGGCCTCACGAGGACCAACACTGGACCATTATCAGGAGAGGGGCTCAACAGTAAACAGTGTTGGTTTATTGAAATGCTACGTAACGAGGTAAAGCCTGCAGCTCCAAACAAACGCCGAGGACTACTGTCAAAAGGCGTTGTGTTGGTGCACGACAAAGTCTGTCAACATTATGCTACTCACACTGTTGAAACTCTAAAGGAACTGAATTTTGTGATATTGAAGCATCCTCCGTAACCTGTAGTCCGGACCTTGCCCCGTAGGACTGTCACCTGTTTGGTCTGGTCAGGGATGCCTTAAGAGGTCGTCAATTTGCCACGGACCAAGAGCTGAAGGAAGCTGTGCAATAGTGGCTGGCCTAACACCCATTTTTTTTTTTTTCTGAGGGCACAAGGAAGCTAATGAGACGATAGACCAGGTACGAAGAGAAGCAAAGGGATTTTGTTGACTTGTAAGACCTGTAAACCTGTTGTTATAAAAAATGTTTTAAGTACATTGTGGATAATTACTGAGTCACGCACGTATATACGCTATATATATATATATATATATATATATATATATATATATATATATATATATATATATATATATATATATATATATATATATATATATATATATATATATATATCCCTTCCATCCATCATCCAGTCTATATACATATGTATAATGTGTGTGTGTGGGGGGGGGGGGTTCGTTTTACCCAGGAAAGGTAAAAGAAATCGAGTGAAGTGAGAATTGTGTTTCTCTCTCTCTCTCTCTCTCTCTCTCTCTCTCTCTCTCTCTCTCTCTCTCTCTCTCTCTCTCTCTCTCTCTCTCTCTCTCTCTCTCTCTCTCTTCCACACACACAGGTAGCGGCCCTGAAGAATGAGCCAGCACTCGTGTCCTTTATTCGACCGTGAAGAAAGTAAACAAGCTATGTGTAGACTATAAGTCTCTCTCTCTCTCTCTCTCTCTTGCACACACACACACACACACACACACACACACACACACACACACACACACACACACACACACACACACACACACACACACACACATTTGCCTACTGAAATGGGCCTTTCACAGTTCATTTGGTGCTCTTCGTATTTTACCAAAGCTACGGGGCATTTTTACCATTCTACATCTGATATACAAGAGATTATACCCTTCTCAATTCAGCTTGGCCGAGATTATCGTCCTTTTGCTTTTTTTTTCACATTCCTTGATAGAAGAGACAATGCTCTGCCTCTACATCCCTTCCATAGCACTGCCTCGTGACTAGAATCGTAATCTAGCGTTCATATATTGTTGCAACTTAGCATTTAAGATGGAGAGGTGCCAGTTTTAGGCCAAGATAGAGTAAAAGGATCATATTTACCTCAGTCACAAGTAACCTCCCTTCTCTCCAACCAAGTTACCACCTGGAGCTAAACTTGCTGCCTAACTGTTTCTGTGTACGTCTTACTTTTGGTGCTATATTTATGGCCCTTACTGAAATGCTGGATCATGTTGATTAGGTTAGATTAGGACAGGTTAGGTTGGAGCTGAGACGGAGTATTGGCCTGGTAGATATTGAGGGCATTTAAGGTGAGTCTCAGCAGCAATCCTAGGTGGTTAACATCATGTGGGGTGTGGGTAAGACTGATTAAATTAGGTTAGAGTAGATTATGTTAAATCAGGTGGTAAGTATCATGAAGTGTCTGGGTATTCGATAAAGTCAGGTTAGGTTAGACCAGGTGGTTTACATCATGGGGGTTTCGTTAAGTTAGATTATGTTAGGTTAGGTTAAAATAAATTAGGTTAAGTTAGGTCTGTTAGATTAGTTGGGTTAGGATTGTCAGATTAGGTTAGGTTACGTTAGGTTAAATTACATTATATTAAGTTGGTTAGGTTAGGATAAGTTTGGCCAGACTGCCAGGTTTCCACTGACTTGAACTTTGTTATATACTGTATTTTTTTTTTTTTTAATTGCGTACATTTGAGTATGTTTGATGCACTGACGCGTCCAGTCGCAAGATGAGCACCGCTGCTGCTGTCCTGGCGGCTTTCTTAAGTACCCTAAACAAATATATTTTACTGTATTAATTTACTCACTTTTTGTTGTAAAAAGTCAACACGTAAGTAACTATCTATCTATCTATCTATAGGCAAACCCCATAATCCCGCAAAGGGTGGCCGTTTGTCTTTGAGTTATAGTAATTGTTTCACGGGGAGGGACACTAACCCTCCTCGAACCCACTTGTCGACATGTAGGAAACATGTACGTGTTGGTTATATGGTTACCACCCAGCGCTGGATATTGTTTATTGGCTTACAGGAAACCATTTGGCGGGTCCCTCAACATAAAGCCACCTGAAAAGTAAAAGAAGGGTAAGAATAAGTGACAGGAAAGATGTACATTTTGTACTAAATCTTTTTTCGTAAAGGTCGCAAGATCTGGCAAGAACAATATGACACTCTGAAGGCTGACACTCTGGACAGTCTGACTCTCTGGACAATATAATACTATGGACAATGTGACACTGAACAATGTGACCCTCAGGACAATGTGACATTGGACAATCTTACATTCTAAGCAATTTGACACACTGGACAATTTGGCACTGAACAATCTGACACAAGGACAATCTGACATTGAACAGTCTGACACTGATGAGTCTAACATGGAACAGTCTGACACTGAACAAACCGACACTCCGAACAATTTCCCACCGAACAGTCTGACTGAACTATCTGACAATGAACAAACAGCCACTGTGAACAACCCAGCCCTGTGTACAATGTGGCAGTGAGAACAGGTGTGTGTGGTGCAGCCCATCACACAAGTGAGTCCCAACATATTAATATTACCAGGCCGATCAGTCTCCTATGTCGGCCCCTGATGAGCATAATAATGAGGACGTGTTGGCTTGTTACTCCACTTGATTGTCTCTTGTGATGCTGATACATATATATATATATATATATATATATATATATATATATATATATATATAGCTATATATATATATATATATATAGCTTGGCCAGAAATTGCCGTCTCTCCATCTTGAATCCTGATTTGTAACAATAGATTAACACTAGACGAAGGTGCTGGCTACGAAGAGATGTAGAAAGGATATAGAACCGTAACATCGTCTTTTTTCTGCCACGGAGCTACGTGAAACATGAAGCAAAAGGACGATAAGCTAGGGTAAAGCAAAGTTAAATAAAAATATACATGTTTCATCCCACGACTTTCCTATCATAAATTTTCCATTCTGATTACTTCTTCCTTCCCTTTCCAAACCCTTGCCCTATCCTTTTCAGCCCTGGGATGTCTGTCTATTTCTATTGTCACCATTCTCCTCTCTTCTTATTTCTCCCTTTCTTTCCCTTTTCCTTAACATTTCCAGCCTGAAAATGTTTGTTTTATTATTATTAGATTTAGCTCCAAATAATTTCTTTCAGTTTAGACCTCCTTCGGAATGACGTAGATAAAAGTATCACGTACCTCCTTCAATCCTTATACTTTTAAAAATAACATTCTATATACTACCAGACGATTTCTTTCACCATAGGACAAACCTCTCAATATGCAGGGGTTCAACTCTCTTTTTTCGCCTCCTTTCTTGGAATTTTTTCTCCTTTGCGTAGCCACATTTTCTCTTGTTTCGTCTTTCTGCTCCTCCTCTTTTTGTCTCGCTCATAAACAGCCATCTTCAATCCTTTGATTCCTTCCCATTGCCCTCCATCTCTGTTCCATTTCTTCCCATCATCGCTCCAGTTTCTTGCCCATCTCATCTTATCCCCTTCTTTTCTTTCTAATAGCGTTTTCACATCCCCTCCTATCCTTCCATTTCATTCCTGTCTCTTCAACTCTATCATAATCCCATCAACTTAATAGCCACATCTTCCTTTCTTATTACTTCCTTTTTCTGCAATACGTCTACATTTCTTTTTGTTTCGCCATCATTCCTTTCTTCTCTTTTGTTTTGCTTTCCTCTCATCCTATTCTTCTGTATATCGTCATCATCAACCATTCTTTTCCATCCTCCCTCCCCTTCTTATTTCTCCCCTTCTCCTTCCGTCCCACTATCGTTCCTTTACCTTCTCTTCTCTTCCATCTGCGTTTTGCTGTTTCCTCCTCTTCCTTCCCACTCCCCTTTCCTTCCTCTCCGTTTACCTTCCTTTGGCTTTTCTTTTCCCCCCTCCTCTTCCCTTTCTTTCCTTCTTTCTCTTCTCCATCCCTTCCTTTAACTTCGCTTCTCTTCTCCATTTCCCTTCCATCGGCTTTTCCCTCTCTTCTTCAATTCCTTCCCATCTTCCTCTCCTCCATCCCTTCCCTTCCCTTCCCCCCCCTTCTTCCTCTCCTCCATCCTTTCCCTTCCCTTCCCTTCTCCCTTCCCCTTCCATACAAACCTCTAATTATAGTAGGTTATTAGTAGACCATTCAGGGTTCCCTCACCATACACTTGCCCACACCTGCCAGCTCCACCACCTGTCTCCAAATACACTTATTATACACCTGATCTGAAACCATATTACCTTTCAAACACACACACACACACACACACACACACACACACACACACACACACACACACACACACACACACACACACACACACACACACACACACCTGCAATAAACACCTGTCATACACCTGCCGAAAGCACTTGTTAGACACACACACACAAATACACACACAAAGAAACACACACACACACACACACACACACACACACACACACACACACACACACACACACACACACACACATCCGCCAATACACAGTTACCAAACATCCGTCATTATACACCTGTAATAATCTTAAAATGACACACTGCAGAATATAAAGGAATATATACTTTTAGAGGTAAATAATCAGGGCTTCACAGATTATCCATTCTTTTTTTTTTACCCCAGAGGCAAACATTCCCCCCCCCCCTCTCTCTCTAACTACAGCTTCCCCATTCATTAACCCAAACATCACTCTCGCACCAGCTAATTAACACAAATGGGGCCACGCCTGTCATCTCCCCCTTACACTGTCTTCACACCAGACCTATGCAAAGCCTCTCTCATATTTTAGCCTAACATTATTTCTCTTGCGTCTTCGGTGTTCCCTTCGTCTTCTCGCGACATAATACTAACTTTTGTTCGTCACTTCCTGGGGGCCAGTAATCAGTGTGTGTATGAAATTACGATAACAAACTTATGTAAGCAAAGTATATACTTAAATGTTCAATATGTGTGTGTGTGTGTGTGTGTGTGTGTGTGTGTGTGTGTGTGTGTGTGTGTGTGTGTGTGTGTGTGTGTGTGTGTGTGTCAGGCTGTACTCTCGATGTAATCATTTCCAAGAACGTAAAATGACATTACCTCTCGTCCAGCTCGCTACCCTCCCCCCCACACACACACACAAGGACAGTTCAACAGACACAATTACAGAGTCCGTGGCCTGACACACACACACACACACACACACACACACACACACACACACACACACACACACACACACACACAAGACAGCAAAGCAATTATGATCAAACAGTTGTCCTTCCAGCTGGTTGGTTGCAGCGACATTGGCAGCAGTGGGTGGGGGCAGGCGGGGTGGGTGGGTCTGTATTGCACCACCTTCTACCCCCTCCCCCTCTCCCTCATCACCTAAATCCCCTACCTCTGTCTGTATCCCCTCATACAACTCTAACCATTACCCTTTCCACTCTACTGTAATCTCTCTACACCCTCCCCCTCCTCCATCCCGAATCATATCCACCCATCTCCCTTGGCATTTTGAGCTGCTTGACCTATTCATATAAACACATAATTATATGCACCATGCAAATATGTAGCTTACATATATACATACATACGCAATATATACATACACAATCATACAGATACAGCGATACACACACTCAGACACAAATTAAAACATTCACTCATACATAATCGCACGCTGGTTCTCATTCATGTACACACATACATATATACATACATACATACATGCATACAGTATATACATGGACAATCACATAGATACAGCGATACATACACTCAGACACTCATACATATGCGCAAGCATACACTCAGACACTCAGACACTCATACATATGCGCAAGCTGGTACTCATTTACATACATACATACGTACATGCATATATACAGACATACATACGTACATCCATATATACAGACATACATACGTACATTCATATACACATATACAATCACATCGATACAGCTATAGACAAATTAACACATACATATACACAAGCTGCTAGTCATTTACGTACATACATACATACATACATACATACATACATATTTCATACATACCTACGTACATAAATACATACATACTACTACCTACCTGCCTACCTACCTACCTACATACATGCATACATAGACAACATATGTGTACACAAATACAAACATACTTGCATGTAGGAAGTGGGATTGTATAAGATTGTATAAAGAAACAAACAAAAACTAGTTGTCATCATCACCATCATCATCATCATCATCATCATCATCGTCATCGTCGTCGTCTTCTGTTGTAGGAAAAACATCAACATAAATCTGGGAGCAGTGAGTGAAATGAACTGTACAACCATGAGCAAAACTTCGCCGACATTCTTGTAGCAGCATTGTGTTCTGGCTTCCATATTTCTTATTCCTCCTCAGATAACAGCGAGTGTCTATCATTCTCTTACTCTTTTTTTTTTTTTTCTTCATATTACTGTCACAAAAAATTTCATGTCACACCATCAGCTGCCACAGCCGGGAATGGAGTCGGCGAACTTTTACTCATGCATGTTTTTCAAATCACATATCATTAAGACTTTTGAAATTGCTACCAAAAAATGAAGTAACCACTTCACTACGATGACTTTCTATTTTATTCCACCTACCACCTGACGATTTTACACAACAAGGAATTTTATCACTGGAGGAGTTCACTATATATCGTTTACCAACTCGGTACAAAAGATTCTCCCATACCCGAAATGAAATAGTGTGGAGATAGCTATAGTTATGATGACAATAATATAAACAATAATACTGTGGATGTGCGGTTTCTTCCTGCGCGTTCAGAGAAAATATCTCGGGCATGGAAGCATACATTCCTCTCTCATATCCTTTGACTAATGCAAGAAAGCCTTGGTTTAATCACGCTTGTTCAAATGCTGTCCGCAACAAGGAGAGGGCCTATAAAAGGTACCAGAGCCAAACCACCCCTAAATCACATCTTTTTTATGTTTCTGCCCGGAATCGTCCTAAGTCTGTTCTTCGCTCTGCTAAAAATATATCATCCATACTAAATGCTCTCAACTCTCCAACTCGAATTCCTCCTGCTTCATCTGGCACCTTGCCAAAAACCCTTCTAATAACTTTACCTCATCATCCTTCCCTCCTCTTCTCTACTCTGATGGCTCTGTAGCTATTTCTTCTACTGATAAACAGATCTCTTCGCTCAGACTTTCTCCTCCAATTCCACCTTAGACGATTCCGGTGCTGTTCCTCCATCACTTCCCCCCTCTGACTTCCTTATGGCTGATATTGAAATTTCTTCAGCTGATGTATTTTCTGCCATCACTGAACTCAATACTAGCAAGGCCTATGAGTCAGACGGGATCCCTCCTGTTGTCCTCAAGAACTTTGCTTCTGTGCCCACACCCTGCCTAGGCAAACTCTTTCGCCTTTGTCTTTCAACTTGTACCTTTCCTTCTTGCTGGAAGTTTGCACTCATTCAGCCAGTCCCAAAGATGGGTGACCATTCCCAACCGTGTATCTATCTCCCAATTGCTTTAACATCCTGTGTCTGAAAAGTTTGCGCGTCAATTCTTACAGAAAATTTTAAAGCATCTTTCCTATCACAACCTTCTTTCTGATCGTCAGTATGAATTCCATCAGGGACGCTCCACTGGCGATCTTCTTACCTACCTTTCAGTCTCTTGGTCATCCTTCTTTCGGGACTTTGGCGAAAGCTTTGCCATTGCACTTGACATCTCAAAGGCTTTCGATTGACTCTGGCATAAATCTTTAATTTCCAGAGTGCCCTCTTACGGTTTCTATCCTTTTATCTGTGCCTTCATCTATAGCTTCCTTTCTGGTCGTTCTATAGCTGCTATTGTAGGCGACCATCGTTCTTCTCTTAGATCTATCAACAGTGGTGTTTCTCAGGACTCTGTCCTGTCACCAACTCTCTTCCATTTATTCATCAATGACCTTCTGAGCTGTTCATCTGACCCTATCCATTCATACGCCGATGATTCCACCCTTCACCTTTCCATTCGATTCCCGTAACGTCCATCTCAGGAGTTACTGCAACAAACAAGGGATGAGGCTATGGCACACCCAATGCCTGAATTGACTCGTATCTCTGACTGGGGTAAAAATAATCTTGTTTTTAATGTATCAAAGACGATGTTCTTACACCTATCAACCCGACAAAATCTTCCACAGGAGTACCCACTAATGTTTAATCATATCCAGCTCAAGCTTGCATCATCTTTAAACATACTTTGGGTTTCATGCTCTCAGTACTTATCTTGGAAAGATCATATTTCATCACTTGTAAAATCTGTTTTCAAGAGATTAGGTGTGCTAAGCCGACTCTGTGCCTTCTTTAACCCTGCACAGTTGTTGATTTTATGCACGGGTTTTATTCACCCCTGTGTA
>NC_136992.1:9726143-9758643 GCF_032717465.1 Coenobita brevimanus | reverse complement strand
GAGAACAATCCACCAAAGATCACGGCCACAGGGCAAAGGTAAAGTTAGACCCATGCGTCTGTGTGTGAACAAAAGGGGTAAAATGGTTTTTATTCAATTTTTTACCAAACTGGGAGGAAGGACTGAGGATCACCCATACGGCTGACCTATTGTTTTACCGAACATTAGCAGAAAGGTCAAGTTCACATGGTAAGGTCAACTTTAGCACTCTTTATCCAACTTAGACCAAACCTTCTGGATAAGTTCAAAGTTAGGCAAGGATAAAGAGGTAAGTTTGAGAAAAATCAATCAAAGGCCAAGGTCACAGGGAATGGTCAGATTTCCGGGTCATAAGGCAAAGTCAGCTCAAACAACTTTGGTCCGATCTAGACCAGATTTGGTGGAAGGGTTAATGTTTTGGCAGGAATGAAACGATTCTATTTTGAGAGCATCAGGTGAAGGTGACGGTCTCAGGGCAAAGTCAAATGTCATCCCTTAACACCAGATGGCGGATGTGGGTGTTGTGCTCTGAGGACTCCTCCTTGTGTTTTGTTCTTCCTCTCGCCAGACGATTTTATTCACCTTAGGAGAAACTTTTTGACCTGTAGGAGTTAGATTCAGCCTTTCTAATAGCTCATTCACTGTAACTTGGTCCAGATTTTCGTTCTTTTGCAGCATTTTTCACGTAGCTCTGTGGCAGAAAAAAGACAATGCTGCAGCTCTACATCTAATATACTATAGCAGTATCCGTGTGTCTGTGTACGAGTGTATTTTGGACAGCTGAAACTACACATTCAAATCGCACCAAAATCGGCGCAGAAATCGCAGAAAATTAGCTGATGTGAAAAAACTTAGTCCCATCACGATTGAAAAACTTCTACTATATTTAACGAGCGATCAAATTTTGACCAAAAAACGCCGCTTCCGGCGCCCGGTCGGTTGCATTGGCCGAGTGGTTAATATCTCGGACTTGCGTGCTGACAACTTGGGTTCCATTCCCGAAGCGAGGTGAAGGTGCCTTTCTTCGGTACGGAGGCGTCCTGGTGCACCAAAATTAGCATGAGAATCGCAGAAAATTCGCTGATGTCGAGAAACTTGGTCCCATCTCGATTGATGATTTTTTATTAGAGTTAAAAGTGATCAAAGTTTGGTTCGGAAAACAGTTCATTCAGTACCGGGACTTTTAGAAATCGAGTCTACTCAAGCCATGTGCCACGACCCTAATAACACGATCAACTGGTTAGCTGCAAAAAATCCAAGTGACAACGTTAGACTAGAACAGCACATAAACGTGACTCGGATTACCTGAAATGATCGCAATGCACGCGCGAAGCGTGAGGAAACAAGTGTGAAGCACGAGAAAGCGAGCGTGCAACGCGAAAGCCCTCCGCCGGAGCAAGTGCGAGAGGGTCCGAAGGGCCTACGAGCACTTGTCGTTTCCACAGCACTAGCACTATATTCTAGTGTTCATTTCTTGCTACAACTCAACATTCAAGATTACGAGATGGTAGTTTTAGACTAAGCTAAAGTGAACAGCGCATAGTATCTCTTTAGTGCTCGGGTTCTCTTTCAGGCTGAATAAAATCGTGTGGTAGTGGTAAAGCACGTAATTAACATGGAGGGGATAAGTGCTATACCCTTTTTTACACCAGCTTGGCCCAAAATTGCCGTCTCTCCATCTTGAATGCTGAGTTGTGGCAATAGATTGGCACTAAAATATGATGCTAGTCAGAAAGAAGTGCTATGGAAAGCATATAGAGCCTTAGTCTTCTCCTTTTCCTCCCGATGACCTATGGGAAAGAAGCTGCAAAAGAAAGAAAATCTGGGTCAGGTTAAGGTAAGAAGAGTATACTTGTCATTTATTTTTATCAGCTGCAAAAATCCTCTGACATAACTTAGTACAGTAACTGTCACTAGGATGACGTATTGCTCTTATTTATTTATTTAATTCTTTTATTTTCACTTCCAGACGATTTTATTCAGTTTACGAGACTTTTCTTTCTTTAATGGAGGGACTGCAGTAATAATATCCTTCATTAAAATCTCTGTTTCTTCTGTGCTCTCTAAAGATGAATAAAATCGTCTGGAAACAGTAAGAGTAAAAATACACATGATGTCCTAGGACTGAATGGGTTGGCTCCCTGACTGACACAGAATTTCCCTCGGTTTCAAGAAATCGTCCAGTGTCTGACTCTCGCTACCTGACCGCCAGCGATTTTTCATCTTTGTAAAATCGTCTGGAGTCAAATCGTTAATACCCCATGTTTACTGGTGTATTGTTCGGCTGAATAAATTCATCTGCCGTCAGTTAATCCCCTTTGTTAATGGCTTCTTCACTTGAGTAAAATCGTCCGGTGACATATTTCGTATTGAGAGCTGTTTCGCTCAGCCAGCTATATTCGTTTGACGTGTACTCTACTGTAGTTTATTCACTTTAGATTGGCCCAGATTTTTGTCCTTTTTGTAGCTTATTTCACGTATTTCAGTGGGAGGAAATGAGAGTGCTATCGCTCTATGCCCTCTCCATAGCACTTCTCCCTGATTATCACCATATTCTAGTGTTAATCTCTTGCTACATCTCAATATTCTCGATGGAGAGTTGGCAATTTTAGGATAAACTAGAGTAAAAAGGGTATCGTTGTTACAGTAAGCGCTGGTGTGACAATTAGAATAATGATGAAAGAATGGAGGGAACAACAACACAGACAACAGCAGCTGTGGCGAAATATCCGCATTAAACAGCAACAACAACAACATCAACGACAAATCCACCACCACCACCACCGACAACAAGAAAACGACAGCAACACTACACTACATGGCAGCACATCCACACACGCCAAGGAACATCAAAACAACACCCGGCACGATATCATACACAAATACTGTCATCTCTGTCCCCTCGTCCGCTTCAAACCAGCTTCCAGAAGCATATCCATGCTCAAATCACTCGCCTTTTCATTCAGTCAGTCAAAGATAACTCACAGCTGCATGCACGGCCTCCTGATATCCATCCTTCCGAATCCTACCTCCCGCGTGAGGACAAGGTCCACCTGGCCAGGCTGAGATGTGGGCATCATCCAGACCTCTTGAGTTATCAAAAGAGGCTGGATGACTCCGTCGCTGACTCCTGTCCAGGATGCTACACAGCACCCCATACTATTAAGCATATTATGGAAAACTGCATTACACACAATCACCTGCGCCATCAACACAACGTACACTCCTTGAAAGCTCTGCGAGAAAGCCCGGTCTCGGCCGTGGCCTTCCCTAGGGACTTGGGGCTGTTCGGCCAGACTGCCAAGGGAACAACTACTACTACTAATACGACAGCAACAACAACAACAACAATAAGGACAAAAATACCACCACCACCATCACTATCAAAAAGAAAAACAACAACAATGACAAAAACACCACCACCACTAATAACAAAGACAAAAATACCACCACCGACAACAACTACAAAAATACCACCACCCACAACAACAACAAAAATATCACCACCGACAACACCAACAACAACTACTACTACTACTACTACTACATAACCAACAACAATAGGCAGACAAAATGCTGGCTGCTGCCTAACAATATGTCTTGCCAATTAACGGGGTCACACTACATAACGAGGCTCACAAATAATAGGACGGTAAACAACACCAGCAGTAACAATAGTCTTTAAAGCTGTGACCAACAACAACGAAGACAGGAAGCAGAACAAGTACGGCAATATATTATTGGGACAATCATCATCATCATCATCATCATCAGCTTCACCATTACTATCGTCTTCATTATCATCATCATCATCATTATCATAACCACCACCACCACCACCCTAATCATCATCATTATCATCACACTTACCGGTACCATCACCAATATCATCACACATTCCGGTACCATCATCACCACCGCCACCTCCACAACCATCATTATCATCATCCTCGTTCTCACTAACATGTGGGATGGCCTTCCTGTATTTAGGCAGTGTGATGAGAAATTAGCAACTTTGGAAGATGAAGTGTATGAACGTGTGCAGGAGGAAAGAAGAGTTGTTGATTGCCTGAAAGCAGTGATAAGGAATAGGGAAGTGAGTTGACTGTAAAAGTGGCAGCATGACAGTACTATGAGTCACAGTCTAACGTATGGAAGTGAACATTGGACCCTGTTGGAAGGACACAAAAATGAGAGCAGTAGAATGAATTATTTGAAACGAACGTGTGGATTTACGTGGAGAGACAGACAGGCGGATAAAGATGCCGAGTACCGTTTTGGTGTTGATGTGGATGTGACTGAAAGCGTTAGACGAAATGCTCTTATTTTACGTGATTTAGCTATGTGAAGCAGGAGAATTAGAGTGTATTGGAGGGAGGAAAGGGGGAAGGGGAGACCGAGAAAGAGAAGGGGGGATGGAGAGGAGAGAAATGAGAGAGGGGTGTGTGAGTTAGAGGAAGGGCAGCCTGATGTCGAAGGAGAAGTTGATTTGTAGCCCCTCTGTGTGTGGCCACCCCTTACGGTATAAGACGATTGGCTTTAAACAGAAAGACAGACAGATTCTCTCTTCTCTTCACATCTCTTGCTTCGTCCCCTCTCATAACTCCGCCCGTACATAAATACTGAACAGCCTTTAATACTGAACATTTAATTTAATAATAATGAACATATGATACTGACCGGCCACGGGGACATCACACACTCCTGCCTCATTCCAACACCCACACTGAACCACTCATTCAAACACTTATGTACAGGTGGGGTCAAGAGTTGTGTCAAATGGAGGTACAGTACAGTCAGGATTAAGCTTCGTATCAGTTCGTGGCACAGTCGGAGTCAAAAGTTATATCACAAGTGTGTATAATAATGGGGATACGTAAATTCTACTGTCAGTGACTCTCTAAACTCTTGACCCTAACTCTACTTTCTCTCTTACAGGTTCTCGACTGTACTCTTGGCTCCGACCGTACTCTTGCATACGAATCGCTACTATCATAAAAAAAAAAAAAAAAAAAAAATCTTTACAACTTTCATCGATTTATCTTACACACCATATACGATTACACAGCACCTTACATAATCCCTCCCTGTTCATTCGGTCATATACTTTTCAATTAAATAAATGCCAAAAATATCTTGATCTCACACACCACAAAGCCAGGAGACAGGACGTGTGTGCTAGGCAATCCCTAGGTCCTGTCCTCCCCACTTACATTTTTTAACCAGCCCATACCCCACTGACCGGGCTAATGTATGGCCCGGCCTGCAATAAAGTTGCAGGAAATCTTGGAAAAAAAAAAAAAAATCTTGATCTTCTCACAGGCTTGCTACACTACTCCAAAAATGGGTATGAATAATAATAACAGCAATAATAATACCAATACTAATTCTAATAAAGTTAATATTTCTACAGCTACTGCTACTACTACTAATGCTACCACTACTACTGCTACTACTACTACTACTACCACTAATAATATTATTGCCATTACGGTATTATTGTTATTATGATCATTGTTATATTATTATTATTATTATTAAACTGTAATGGTAATAAACAGCAATTCATATGTATTAACCCCTTTAATACGATGCCATAATTTTCATTTTTATCGCCAGACGGTTTTCTACATCTTTTGAAGGGTGTCAAGCCAGCCAGGGGTTAATGGAGGCCGTACTTATCTCACTCAGTTTGACAAATCTCTCTTTAAACAAACGAAAAAAAAAAAAAGTTTCAAGAAAGCACGAATGAAGTGCAAAAATGTTCTCTAGCTGAAAGGGTTGCTGGAGAGACAAACAATAAGTGACAACAAGAACAACAACAGCAACAACAACAAAAGAAAAAAAGCAACAATGTTTACATAAATATCAACAAACAACATTTATAAAAAGAAGAATTGGTCTTGGAAAAATACGAATTGGATTCAAAACAATAATACCAAGTAAATATCATAATTACAGTACAAAGAGTAAGAAAAGAGAGAGAGAGAGAGAGAGAGAGAGAGAGAGAGAGAGAGAGAGAGAGAGAGAGAGAGAGAGAGAGAGAGAGAGAGAGAGAGAGAGAGAAGGAAAGACAGTCAGCCAAAGAAGGTGATAGAGGGGTCACAGCAAAATTAAGCTTCCTACACACTCCCCCAGCCACAGTTCCCCATAGTGATTATATTCCATTTATAGCCTGTGGATGGCGTTCAATTAGCCCTCTATTCACACATCCCCAACATCTGTGTGTAGCCTTTCAACCTACTCTTCTATTTGTCTCTCCACTCCCTTTTTGATCCTCTTTTAGTCTCGCCACCTCCCTCTTCTTATTCTCTCCACTAACACCTTACTAATCACCTAACGCAACATGCATCTAGCGGCATTAACTCCGCGAGACCTTCACAACGTACACTTCTTAAAACAATAGACATTAGTAAAGCCTTACGTGCCATCTCCCGACGCAAACTAATCACCAGGATCTGCAACACAAACGTGGAGCATAACACAAAACACTGGCTTGCCAACTCTTTGTCAGGCAGAGAAACACACGTCTCATTCTTAGGCAAGTCATGAAGAACATGAATTTCCATATCGGAGTTTCACAGGCTCCATTCTCGCACCCACACTCTTCAGTCTATACATACATAATGTTCTCACACCACAGTCACCCACAAACAATTTATCATATTCTTATAATATTACCGTAATAACTGCACACGATATTGCAGATACAGCCTGCTCACTGCAGCATGATTACCTCAGTACACTTCAGGCATGGGTCGTAGACAACAAGCTGACGATTGTTACAGCCAAATCCACCACTGCACTTATCACCAGCGACAATCACGAGCACAGATGCAACCTTAACATCACACTTAGCAAAGTACCTGTGCCACATGCCCACTCCATTAAGAACCCTGGAGTGGCACATGACACTGGGCACACCTACAAGGACCACATGCGAGACACCTCCAGACTAAAGATTTCGAGCACGTACAGGGACAGACTTTGGACTACAACAACAACAACAAAAACACTCTCCCTACTCTGCAAACATATCAGATTAGTGATGCCGTTTTCTTCCCTGGAATGGGCTCCCGTCCAGTTTAATACCCAGAGCAACATCTTACAGACCAAACAGAAAAATGCTGTGCTTATCATGACTTGCTGCACCAATGCTACTTTCATAATATTTACACTTTGAAACTAAGTCTTCCCTTCTAGAGAATTCTCACTATGAGAGGAAAACAGTTCTGAGCTGCAGTCTGTGCTGAGCACCACAACCCTGTCATTATATGACTGAGCCACAAATATCATCTAGGTATATATATAAAACCACATCACGTCACAAACATATCCAATCTCTCTTCGACAACATCCCATCTCCAAAAATTCTTATACCAACAGTGAAGTAACACCTATATGCCCACTTCACATGCAGGGCAATACAACTCCCAGATCACAACACTATAGGGCAAGCTCCCCCTTCGCTCCCGAATTTATCCCATGGGAAATATCCTTAATACAGGTGATCGAGTTCACCTAGCTAGGCTTAGAACAGGTCATCATCCAGATGTCCTCAGTTATCAGTTTAAATTGGGTGGTATGGAATCACAGATGATACATGCCCCACTTGGAAAATAAACTCATACAATATAACATACAGTACATAATGGAACACTGCACAACACATGCTACGATAAAACGTATACATTTCATGAACGATGTAGGGAACCTATGGCATAATCCCATAGGGGCGGTTGCTTATCTGTGGTTGACGGGTCTGATTGGTCAGGCGAAATGTGGTAAAGCAGCAACAAGCACCACCTCTCCAGCTTCCTAGACAGTCCATTCGTGTCTAATCCCTGAACTTGTGTCTCCACTTCTCTTCACCTTGTGTCTGTCTCTCCACATGCCATTCCCTTTATCGCTGTTATCCCTACTTCCTCTCTCTCTCTCTCTCTCTCTCTCTCTCTCTCTCTCTCTTGTTAGTCCATCCACTTGTCTCTCAAATCCCAATTTTTTTCTTCTCTTCCTCCACCGCGTGTTTCTTCCTCCATCTTCCCCCTTCCCCGACCCCGTCCATCTTTACCTTCATCCACTTTTACTTCCATCCACCCCTCTCCCAACCCCCGTCTCCACTTTTTTCTCTCCTTTTTCTCCCCCCTCTTTCACTAACTTGTTTACCTATACACTTGTTGGTTAATTAGGAACAGTTGTTTGCTTGCGCTTTGAGAGAGAGAGAGAGAGAGAGAGAGAGAGAGAGAGAGAGAGAGAGAGAGAGAGAGAGTGAATGCTGGGGAATATCATATGGTGGTAGCGAAAGTCAGGTATAATTATTCCCTTGTACAAAGGAAAAGGGGAAAAAGAAGTGTGTGGTAATCATAGGGGCATTTGTCTTCTTAGTATAATAGGAAAAGTGTATGGTAGGATACTTATTGACAGAGTTGGAGAAAGAACAGAGAAATTAGTTGGAGAAGAACAGGGAGGCTTTAGGATGGGAAGAGGTTGTGTAGATCAGATATTCATTCTTAGAGCTTTAGTGGAAAAGTTTCTAGAGAAGGGAAAGAAGTTGTATGCGGCTTTCATGGATTTGGAGAAAGCATATGACAGGGTGGATGGACAAGGATGGTGGAAAGTGTTAGGAATATATGGAGTAGATGGGAAGTTGTTGAATGCTGTGAAGAGTATGTACGATGGTGAGAAGGCTGCAGTGCGTGTGGATGGTGAACTAAGTGAATTTTTCTCTTTGAAAGTTGGGTTGAAACAGGGATGTGTCATGTCTCCATGGTTGTTCAATCTGTACATGGATGGGGTAATAAAAGAGGTACAAGGTAGATTAGTGGATGTTGGAGTGGCCCTGGTGAGAGAGGATAGTGTTTGGAAACTCCCTGTACTGTTGTTTGCAGATGATACTGTGTTGTTGAATGAAGACGAAGGGGAGCTGCAAGGCTTGGTAGATGAGTTTGGGAGAGTGTGTAAGAAACGGAATCTGAAGGTGAATGTAGGGAAGAGTAAAGTGATGGTCTTTGAGAGAGGTGAAGTCAGTGAATGTACAGCGAGGTTGGATGGTGAGGAATTGGAAAATGTGAGTACGTTTAAGTACTTGGGTAGTGTGATGAGTAAGGATGGAGGTTTGGAGGGTGAAGTGCTTGAAAGGGTACAGCAGGGAAGAAAGGTTGCTGGTTCTTTGAAAGCAGTAATAAGAAACAGGGAAGTGAGCATGGAAGTGAAAAAGTTACTACATGACAGTATTGTGATACCAACTCTAACGTACGGAAGTGAAGCTTGGACGTTGTTGGAAGGACACAAGTCAAGAGTGAGAGCAGTGGAAATGAGTTATTTAAGAGGAGCCTGTGGAGTCACATGGAGAGATAGGCTGACGAATGAGGATATAAAGGAACGTTGTGGTGTTGATGTGAATGTGATAGGGAGCGTTATGAGGAACACATTGAGGTGGTTTGGCCATGTGGAGAGGATGGAGGGTGAAAGACTGACGAAGAGAGTGTATGTGAGTGAGGTGGAGGGGGGAAGAGGGAGGGGGAGGCCGAGGATGAGCTGGAGGGATGGGGTGGAGAGGTATATGAGAGAGGGGGGTGTGAGTTGGGAGCAGGGCAGTGAAATGTCGGGGGACAGGGCGACTTGGAGGCGATTTGTTTGTGGCCACCCCAAACGGGATTGAGGCGTCTGGCAATAGATAGATAGATAGATAGAAAGTGATATATAAAGAAGCAGTAGAGATGGATGAGAATGGCAGTGCTTTAGCGGACATTTGTGCTGGGAGCGGGTTCGTGATAGCTAATACCCTCTTCAGACACAAAATGATCCATAGGTATACGTGGCGTGTGATGAGAAGGGTGGATGGTGAACCGAATGAATGGCAGGCAATGATTGATTATGTGTGTGTGGATGAAAGGATGAGAAGGTGTGTGATGGATGCATGAGTATATATATATAGAGGTTGGGGGAGTGGAATTTCGGACCACCACTTGGTGGTGATCAGGATCAAAGTCCAAACAAAATGGAGAAAGAGAAGGTAAGGACAGGAGGAAGTAGTTACAAGGAGGGTAGAAAAGTTACAAGGGATTGGAAAAAAAGACAAAATATAAGAGGGAAGTGGAGGAGCGATTGGGCAAATAAAGATTGGAGCAGATGGGGAATGTGGAAGGTGTGTGCAAGATATTCACAGAAGAAATATGTGCAGCATGTGAGGAGTGTGTGAGGTGAAGAGAAGACGAAAGGCGATGCAGGGAACAGCATGGTGGAATGAAGAGCTGAGAGAGGCTGTGGCACAAAAGAAGAAAGCATATAGTAAGTGGACGAGAAACGGACGTTGGAGAAGTTGAGAGACGGAAGAGAGAGCTACATATAGAGAGGAAGAGAGAGGTGAAAAGATTAGTAAGAGAGAGTAAGAAGAGAGTTGATGAGGAAATTGGAAGGAATTTGAGTGTAAGGTGGAGGGAATGTAAGAAAATGTTCTGGAAAGAGGTAAAGAGAGTCAGACAGGGTGCCAAAGAAGTTAGTAAGGGAGTGAAATATGAAAATCGAAGATTACTAGTGGAGAAGGGAGAAAAAGTGAGCAGATGGAGAGAACACTTTAATGAACTGTTGAACACCAAAAATGAAAGTAATGCAAGTATAAGTGGCTGGGGAATGGCTGGGACAAGTAGGGATGTGAGAAGAGAGGAAGAAATCAGTAGGATGGAAGTTGTGGAACCAGTGAAGAAACTCAAAATGAGGAAAGCCCCAGGAATTGATGGAGTGTGTGATGAAATGCTGAAGCATGGGGGAGAGACAGTAATACAATGGATGTGGAAGATGTGCAGATTGGCCTGGGAGGAAGGTAGAGTCCTGGAGGATTGGAAGTCATGTATAGTTATTCCCCTGAACAAAGGAAAAAGGGAAAAAGAAGTGTGTGGTAATCATAGGGGCATTTGCCTTCTTAGTGTAATAGGAAAAGTGTATGGTAGGATACTTATTGACTGAGTTTGGGAAAAAAAAACAGAGGAATTAGTTGAAGAAGATCAGGGAGGTTTTAGGAAGGGAAGAGGTTGTGTAGATGAAATACTCATTCTTAGACGTTTAGTGGAAAAGTCTCTAGAGAAGGGAAAGAAGTTGTATGCAGCCTTCCTTCATGGATTTAGAAAAAGCTCATGACAGGGTGGATAGACAAGGATTGTGGAAGGTATTAAAAATATATAGAGCTGATGGGAAGTTGTTGAAGGCAGTGAAGAGTATGTATGAGGGCGCTAAGGCTGCAGTGCATGTGGATAGTGAACTGAGTGAATTTCTCAATTTGAAGGTTGGTTTGAAACAAGGATGCGTCATGTCTCCATGGTTGTTTAATCTGTATATGGATGGAGTTATAAAAGATATACAAGGTACAGCAGTGGATGTTGGAGCAGCCCTAGTGAGAGAGGGCAGTGTTTGGAAACTCCCTGTACTGTTGTTTGCAGACGACACTGTGTTGTTAAGTGAAGATGAAGGGGAACTGCAAGGTTTGGTGGATGAGTTTGGGAGAGTGCGTAGGAAACGGAATCTAAAGGTGAATGTAGGAAAGAGTAAAGCGATAGTCTTTGAGAGAGGTGAAGTCAGTGAATGTAGAGTGAGCTTGGATGGGAAGGAAATGGAGAATGTGAGTTCGTTTAAGTACTTGGGTAGTGTGATGAGTAAGAATGGAAGTTTAGAGGGTGAAGTGCTTGAAAGGGTGCAGCAGAAAAGAAAGGTTGCTGGTTCCTTGAAAGCAGTAATAAGAAACGGGGAAGTGAGCATGGAAGTGAAAAGGCTACTACATGACAGTATTGTGATACCAACTCTAACGTATGGTAGTGAAACTTGGATATTGTTGGAGGAACACAAGTAGAAAGTGAAAGCAGTGGACATCAGTCATTTGAGAGGAACATGTGGAGTCACATGGAGAGACAGACTGACAAATAAGAAGTGAAGGAGCATTGTGGTGTGGATGTGGATGTGATAGGAAGCGGTAGGAGAAACACATTAAGGTGGTTTGGCCATGTGGCGAGGATGGAGAGTGAGAGACTGACGAGTATGTGAATGAGGTGGAGGGGGGGGAGGGGAAGGGGGAGGCCAAGGATGAGATGCAGGGATGGAATGGAGAGGTATATGAGAGAAGGGTGTGTGAGCTGGGAGCAGGGCAGTGAAATGGCGGGGGACAGAGCGACGTGGGGGTGATTTGTTTGTGGCTACCCCTTACGAGATTAAGGTGTCTGGCAATAGATAGATAGATAGTAGTTAACCCGTCACGTCCCGAGGTTTTCTGCACCTCCGACATCCCCCAGTCCCGAGGTATTTTCGAATTTTTTTTTTTGGGCTAAAACCTTCGCTTTTGGTGAGAAACATCGAAAATTCATAGAGAAATCGCTCACCTGAGGTTTAAAGTGCCCAATCCAGGTAGGAGTTCCTCCTTACCTGAGTGGGTTTTCTAACATGCTGGCACTAAAGAAAACGAGTTCTATGGGAGGGTAACTATTTTATCCAATCATAAACGGTATTTATTTATTTACTTGGTACGAATGTATATGTAGTATGTGAGTATATTGATTTTCAAGCAGTAATAAAGGCATTATAAGCATTGTTTCACTCACTAACTAATCACCATACCTGACCTTTTTTTGCCACATTACCTGATCATTATTTCTGGCTGTTTCTTCTTCTAATGCTATGTAAACATTGTCCTCCACATTGTCATCGATTGGGGAATCACTCTGGCCCTGAATATCTTTACTAGGCAGGTCACTGGTAACAGGTCCTTTGCCAAGACAATGGTGTGAGGGGGGGAGGGGGGAGGTTATGCAGTGTAAGGCATTGTCCCTGCTTGGCATCTTGTAGAGGAATAGAGGAAGGTGTCCCGTGTATAAATACGAAAAATCACGTGCGAAAATTGAAAATTGTGCAAATTAGGGACCTTGCAATTGCACGACGTACTGGTACGTCGCCGGGACTGGCAAATGCAAATCGTTGCAACGTACCCATACGTCGACGGGATGGGGTGGGTTAATGCTAATAAATGCGTACTCGCAAAGCACTGAGAGAGAGACAGACAGACAGACAGACAGACAGACAGACAGAGAGTGAATGTCTGCATGTTATGAAGTACATATCCCCCCAAAATTGTTAGTGAAGTTCACACACACACACACACACATACACACACACACACACACACACACACACACACACACACACACACACACACACCTTGTTGCATAACCCCTGTTTGGTCGTACAGACCCAACCATCGCAGGATCCTTTCAGGGCCATCCCGTGCTGTAGATCGATGTTCCTTTGAGGGAAACACCGTCTTGCCACAGCGAGGCACGGGGAAGAGTGTCAAGATTTGGTTCCCGGATGTATGCTGCATTTACATCTCTCTGCCCAGTTAACAGCTGCACCATAGTTCGCTCCACATTACCCCGTTATTTGGTTATATGGTTACTACCCAGCGTTGCAAATAGTTTCCTGGGTTACAGAGAACCATAAGGCTTGTCACTTAGTGTCGAACTACCTGAAGTGGAAAGAACAGTAATAAAATGTGACAGGAAAGATGGGAGAAACAGGAAATGAGGAGAGCAGACACAGAAAAAGATTGATAAAGGCGATAAACTTAGTAGGCAGCGCTACATCCACACACACACACACACACACACACACACACACAGAAAAAACAAACAGACAGGCAAGGCACAGTCCTGCTCGTGCCTCTCCCTTTCTTCCTTTAGTTATTCAGAGACAAACTGTTTCTCTCCCCTTCTGTCCCAGTGTTCTCTCTTTACTATACTCTTTTCACTTTACCTGCACTCTTTTACTCTAACTTTGCCTAAAATTGCCCTTCTTCCATCTTGAATGATTAATTATTGCAATATATTAACACTACAATGTGGTGCTAGTCACGAAGAGGTGCTATGGAGAGAACATAGAGCCATATTATTGTCTTTGGCACTGAGCGACGTAAATAAACCGCAAAAGGACGAAAACCTGAGCCAAGTCAAGGTAAAAGGAGTATAGGTGTATAATTGCCAACTGTCCAGTTTGAATGTTTTGCTGTAACAATAACCTCATACTAGAATACGGTGCTAGTCACGAAGAAGTTCTGTAAAATGGATATTGAGCTTTAGTGTATTTCTTATTCTGCCACTGAACTACGGGCAATGAACTGAAAAATTACACACACACACAAAAAAACTTCCCAGTTGAAATGAAAACACTGTAGAATAAAACAACGCCATGTTAACAATTACCTAAAAAAACATTCTCGTATTACAAATAATTCAGACATTCTTGATGTTTTAAATCATCTGAATAAACTTTAATAGAAGGATCTCCTTCCCAAACTTAAGCTGAATAAAATCGTCTGGACTTTATTTTTCGGATATCTCTCTTAAATTTGAACTCAACAAAATTGCCTGGATAAAATCGTCTTGATTATTAGTCAGAACTCGTTCCTAAGTTTAAGCTGAATAAGTTCGCCTGACTTTTTGGCAGGATCTCCCACCTAAATTTAAGTTGAATGAAATCGTCCGGACATTATTTGCCTGAAGTCTTCAAAGATAAAAATCGTCTGGTGCAAAAACCTAATCATCGTACTGAAGAGGCTAGCCTAATGGTTTAGTGTCAGAATACACTATACTTTTCTCATTTCAACTCGGCCTAAAAATGCCATCACTCCAGTTTGAAGGGTGAGTTACAAGAGATTAATACTAGGAGATGATGCTAGTCACGAAGAAGAGCTATGGAGAGGATGTAGAGCTGTAGCATTCCCTTTTTCTGCCACTGAGTCACGTGAAACAAACTGTAAACGGACGAAAATCCGGGCCAGCTGAAGGTAAAAGAAGAATGGTTCAGTGAGGGTCTTAGCCTACGTAGTGCCCCAAGTTCTGGAGAGGGAAGCCTTCATGTGGTGGCACTGATATAACCTGGCTGTGGAGCTGCCTGGCCATACAAAAGTCCCTCAGCTACTTCTCTGGCCCCCAAAAGGAGGATAGACAGCAGAAGGACATCATAAGCCTGCAGTCCACTGGGTCGGAGATTTTTCGATCCTGTGATGCTGCCAGGGACGTTGCTGGTCTCCTATTCTTAAACTGAGAGTGTCATCTAAGAGCCTGAGAGTGTTAATACACTCACCACTAACTCTCTCGCGATCAGGAAAACTCTCGTTTTCCATTCCAGTTAACGCAGGCTGTTTTACTGACCCGGCAGTGAGTCATAGGAACTCAAGAGTGCTATCGGTATCAGTAATACTGTAGTAGTAGTAGTAGTAGTAGTAGTAGTAAAAGTAGTAGTAGTAGTGGTGGTAGTAGTAATAGTAGTAGTAGTAGTAGTAGTAGTGGCAGTAGTAGTAGTAGTAGCACTTTATTTTGTTGTTGTTGTTGCTGGTGTGGCCTCTGGTTCTTCTGAAACATGAACCCAGTAGACTGCAGGCTGATGTCGTTCTCCTTTTGAAGTCCACTTTCCTCCTTTCGGGGGACGTTTGCATGACCAGGTAGCTCCATCGCCAGGTAATATCAGCGCCACCACATGAAGGCGTCCCTCTCGCATCGTTATCGTATCACATCCATACACAAACAGGGAAGGAAAAGGTGTTAATGAGTCTCCTTGGTTACTAAAATGGGGAGCTTTGACTCCCTTTGTGCTGTTTGATGTCACTCAGAAAAGAGGGAATTAGATCAGCTGTGAATAAAGGTATTCATGTCACCTTCCTTCCTAGTTCTCTCTCTCTCTCTCTCTCTCTCTCTCATTTCATTATCATCATCGTCTTCATGAACCAGAACTCATTCCCAACTTTTTCCATTACTGTTTGCTGCCAACCTGTTCCATCCAATCCCAGCAAATCTGCCAACTTCGTCTCTCTTAGTTTTCTGCCTGCCTCTTCCTCTCTGGGTTGCCATTCCTTTCCCTCTTATTCAGGAATCTCTTTCAATACCTTAATGTGATGCAGAACAATACTTTTCATTCCTCTCTGAACACTTAATTTCACATTCTAGGGATGTTGTCAGATTTCAGAGATCGTATTCAATAATCCTCTTCAGCTCAAGTTATGCTTATAATTCTTGTTTATTCTTTTATTATAACCTATTCTATTACTCCACATATAAATATAGATCTACAGTAAACAGTAACGTGAAGCATACTAACAAATATATGATCAGAAAAATTTGTAGTTATTCTCTTGAATTTTTTGCTGTGAAGCTTGACTGAGATTTTTTATAATTACATCGAAGAAGTCTCATTAGAGCAGTGAGACCAAACTGATGTTTTGTGTACATATATCAGTCTGTCTGTCTGTCTGTCTGTCTCTGGCGTACTCAAGCTAAATTTAGCTCATTCCCCCATTCTTTAGGGATCGACAGTTCCGTGTGTTCTTTTCATTTGCGTCTCTCTCTCTCTCTCTCTCTCTCTCTGCTTGTTTAATGTCTCTCACCACATCCCCTTTCAACATTTCTCATTCATCAGTTTTTATTCTTACCTTTTATTTTTTCTTTCATAATATTATACTTGTTTTGCTTGGCAATTTCTTCGAATTTTTACGTCTCTGTATTATATTTACCGTCCGCCTAGCGAGGCGATAATGTAATCACCAGCATCTGTGTGTGTGTATGTGTGTGTGTATGTGTGTGAATGTGTGTGTGTGTGTGTATGTGTGTGTGTGTATGTGTGTGTATGTGTGTGTGTGTATGTGTGTGTATGTGTGTGTGTGTATGTGTGTGTGTGTATGTGTGTGTGTGTGTGTGTGTGTGTGTGTGTGTGTGTGTGTGTGTGTGTGTGTGTGTGTGTGTGTGACTGTTCCCAAAACATCTCAAAATCAAATAGGCAAATTGTATCCCAGGTCCGTGGACTGCATCGGGGGATACATGACTTGATTTTTAATAATTTTGGCGAAACTTTGATGATATGCCTCCTATTGCCAAAGGTTCTTGCTGGAAACAATACCATCTAACTTTTTCTTTAAGCTTGCCATTATTCACCATTTTCTATCTTACTCTCAACCAATAAAACGGCTATTTCAAGGGTAACTATAAGAAATTCTTCAAAAGCCTGTTACACTTGATCACCTTCACCAACACAATACCCCTGACTTCAGGCTTCTTAACGCTGGCTTAATTTAACGTGGAGTAAACAACGAAATCCTGAGACTCTTTTTTTTTTTTTTCGTACTGACAAAGCAGCGATTATATGGCTCCGATTGCCAGATGATTCCTGATCTAGTTTTCTTGTGATGGCGTGCGTGACGCATTCGAAAATGAATGTTTTTGCTTTTATCTTTCGTATGTTTTCAATTCTTCATTTTGAATCCCTAACTAATTTCTCTCTCTCTCTCTCTCTCTCTCTCTCTCTCTCTCTCTTTCACTATTTTCTTTTCTTCTTTCACCCTTTTGTACTTATCATCATCCTCTTCGTTCTCTCAGTACTTTCTCTTCCTTATCTGTCTTCCTCTTCTTCCTCCTCTTCGTTATCCTCCTCCTCCTCCCCCTCCTTCTCTTCCTCCATCTCTTTCTCCTCTTTTTCCTCCTCCTCCTCCTTTTTCTTCTACTTATCCTCCTTATTCTCCTCTTCCTTCTCCTTCTTCTTGTTGCAATTGTCGTTGTTGTTGTTGTTGTTGTTGTTGTTGTTGTTGTTCTTCTTCTTCTTCTTCTAGGACTAATATTGTTGCACTTCTTGTTATTATCGTTCTCATATCATCATCGTCATAATCTCCTTCTCTCCCTCTCCTCTTCCTCATTCCCTTTCCCTTTTCCAATTCTTGTTGTTCCATTACGGTGTCGTGACTCTACGTAGCAGAATTATCAGTAGTTTTAATGAGCTAGAAGTTGTAGTGCACTACAGTTTGTATAATAATGAACCTTTGTCTGTCTGTATAAGGATTTATCCAGCTTCTCCTAGACTCATGGACTGATTCTGAAGAAACTTTTTAGGAATACGCTTTAGGGACCCAGATGTTGTTTAATATTTTTTTGTTTTCAAAACTGGAAGTATATATAATCTGAGAAATCATTACCGTTTCCCCTCAGCATTTTTTTTTTCCCGTAGCGAACCCAACGGAGAGAAGTCCCCTTTCTTCGAGCCATACCACATAATATGTTATTCGTGCATATTTAGTTTATTTCCAAGTTCCGAAAAATAAACAAAAGGTGACAGACCAAAAGAGCATAATCTGCCGTAGGCTGCCTTACGCGGGTTAATTAAGAATAGCGATGCGGTAGGAACGCTGTATTTTTGAGGTACTCCACACCCTGCTAGCAATCGCTGCTCTTACTCGTGTTCATGTTAGACACGAATAGAACAAGACTGAGTCTGGTGGCACCCAGGCAAATCTGGTAATGGAAAGTCTTTTAGGTAAGGAAATAATATGATTTAGTATTAACAGTAAATTTGCTAAGGAATATGTAAGAGTTTGCATTGCTCATAATCATTGTTCATTTGAGGTATCTTATTATATTTCTTGTGGATATTATTGACATTATAGTACGCCGTAACTTGTTTCCTGCTCGGTATTATTCATAAGGCATAGTCATTCATAATAATTATGCATGTATTTCTTGTGAGTGAAAATATTATACAGTATGTTATCTCAGTTTCAAAAAGTGTGGGATTTACGTTGCTGACATTATAGCCTTAATATAAGTGCCCGGATATAATTACTGACGAGTTATTATCTAAAAATATAAATTCTTTACCTATTTAAAGTAGCGGCAACGGCTTGAGCTGTGGGCGCTCACTACCTCTCCAAAGAGAAGGTGTAGTTTTAGTGACACTATATTTTGACCCAAGTAATGGTAGCGATAGTGCCATTAGTTTCAGCAGGTAGTGCACACAATGCTCTTCTTTCTACCTCCTTATCTCTCACCATCCTTCCCTCTCTTCTTCCTCCTCCAACTCTCCTCCTTCCCCTCCTGACCTCATTTCTGTTTACCACACCCTTCACTCCATTGTTCTTCTTTCCCTCCTCCTCATCACTTTTCCCTTCCTCCTCTTTCATTATCTCCTCCTCCTCCTTCTCCTCGCGACACCCTAGCCGCCGAGGACTCCCACGTGAAATTTAATTAAGTAAAAGTTCAAAACAGACTAAGAGAATGGGAGAGAAGGGAGGGAAGGGAAAGAGAAGGAAATGTGAAGGAGGAAAAAAAGGAGAGAGAAGGAAGCGGATGGAGGGGGAAACAGAAAAAAAAGAGGAGAAAGAATGAAAGGGATGGAAGGGAGAGAGAGAAAAAGAAAAGACAGAAGGAAGTGGATGGAGGGGCTGAGAGAGAGAAAAAAAAAGGAGAGAAAAGGAAGGCGATGGAGGGGGAGGGAGGGAACAAAAAGGAGAGAGAGAGAGAGAGGGGGGGGGGAGGTGACAGTGTGTGCCTAACTTCAAGAAGAGGAGGCTTGGGTGGGACATTCCTCACACCAGCATCCAACTTCGCGGATAATACCAGGCTCACCAATATCACTCACTCTCTCTCTCTCTCTCTCTCTCTCTCTCTCTCTTTCTTTCTCTTTCTCTCTCTCAAGCCTTGGACAGATTACGGATAATCAGCCTACGTGATCTCGGTGCATTTCAGTCTGGTGCCAAGATATGCAAATAAGATGCAAACCCCCTCACTCACACACTCACACGCACGCACACTGGTTAAGGCCCTAAACACACACACACACACACACACACACACACACACACACACACATAAACACACACACACACACACACACACACACACACACACACACACACACACACACACACACACACACACACACACACACACATTGGAGCACACAGGCTTAAGATTACGAACAGGTACAATGATCATCACACACACACACACACACACACACACACACACACACACACACACACACACACACACACACACACACACACACACACACACACACACACACACACACACACACACACACACACACACACACACACACACACACACACACACACACACACTGGAGCACACAGGCTTAAAGCTACGAACAGGTACAATCATCATCATCACACACACACACACACACACACACACACACACACACACACACACACACACACACAAGCTGTAGATGAGAAGACAGGGCAACAGCAGCTTAGTGTATAATCTGTATACTGCAGCCAGGAAATTACACACACACACACACACACACACACACACACACACACACACACACACACACACACACAGGCAGTCCAAAGGCTCAACTCGAAGGCCAGGTTCATATATTCATATATATGTAGATTTTATGCCATTCGGGTCATAAATTATTAAATATGAGAGGGAATGGGAGCTTAGCCTGGGATTCGGGTTATGCATGTCAAATTTCATTTCATTATTTTTATTATTATTATTATTATTATCTATCTATCTATCTATCTATCTATAGCCCGACGCCCTAATCCCGCAAAGGGTGGCCGCAGACAAAACGCCTCCAAGTCATTCTGTCACCCACCATTTGACTCCCCTCCCCCCAACTCACCCCCCCCTTCCTCATATACCTCTCAACTCCATCCCTCCACCTCATCCTCGGTCTACCCCTCCCTCTCCCTCCCTCCACCTCACCTACATACACCCTCTTAGTCAGTCTTTCATTCTCCATTCTCTTCACATGTCCAAACCACCTCAGTGTATTTCTCCTAATCTTTTCAACCACATCCACATCTACCCCACAACGTTCCTTCACTTCTTCATTCGTCAACCTGTCCCTCCACGTCACTCCACATGCTCCTCTCAAGTAACTCATTTCCACTGCTCTCACTCTTGACTTGTTCCCCTCTTGCAATGTCCACACCTCGCTTCCATACGTCAGGGTAAGGATCACAATAACATCATGCAGTGACTTCTTAACTTCCATACTCACCTCCCTATTTCTCATCACTGCTTTCAGTGTACCAACAACCTTTCTTCCCTGCTGTACCCTTTCACGTACTTCATCCCCCAAAGTTCCATCCTTACTCATCACACTACCCAAGTACTTGAATGCACTCACATTCTCCATATCCTCACCATCCAACCTCACTGCACACTCTGTGACTTCATTCCTCTCAAACACCATAACTTTACTTTTGTTTACATTAACTTTCAGCTTCCTCCTCCTACACACTGTCCCAAATTCATTCACCAAACCTTGCAACTCCCATTCATCTTCACTCAACAATACTGTATCATCAGCAAACAGCAACACAGGAAGCTTCCAAATCTCACCCTCATTCATTAGGGCCACCCCCACATCCACTGCCCTACCTTGTACCTCCTTTACAACCCCATCCATATATATATTAAACAGCCATGGAGACATTACACACCCCTGTTTCAGTCCCACATTGAGATCAAAGGACTCACTCAGCTCACCATCCACTCGCACCGTAGCCCTAGCTCCCTCGTACATACTCTTCACAGCACTCAACAATTTCCTCTCCACTCCATATATTCTTAATACCTTCCACATACCTTGCCTGTCTATTCTGTCATAAGCTTTCTCCAAGTCCATGAAGGCAGCATACACTTTCCTTCCCTTCTCTAGATACTTCTCCACTAAACATCTGAGAACAAATATATGATCTACACATCCTTTTCCCTTCCTAAATCCCCCTTGTTCTTCTCCAACTAGGTCCTCTGTTATATGCCTAACCCTATCAATGAGTATTCTACCATGTATTTTACCAGTCACACTAAGAAGGCAAATACCCCTATGGTTACCACATACTTCTCTCTCCCCTTTTCCTTTGTACAGAGGAAAAATTATACCTGATTTCCAGTCCTCTGGAACCCTTCCCTCTTCCCAAGTCAATCTACACAACTTCCATATCCACTCCACAACAATCTCACCCCCATACCTAAGCATTTCACCACACACTCCATCAATTCCTGGGGCCTTTCCCAGCTTAATCTTCTTCATCGCTTCCACTACTTCCGACCTACTGATCTCTTCCTCCCTCCTCTCATCTCTTCTTCTCCCAGCCATTCCCCAACCACTTATACTCACACTGCTCTCACTCTCTACATTCAACAAATCCTCAAAGTGCTCCTTCCATCTCCTCAATTTCTCTCTCTTCTCCACCAACAATCTATTATTCCTATCTTTCACTCCCCTACTATTTCCCCTTTCACACTGCCTTACTTTCTTTACCTCCTTCCAAAACAATTTCTTACTCTCCCTCCATTTCACACTCAGATTCCTCCCAAACTCTTCTTCCACTTTCTTCTTACTCTCCTTCACCAGTCTCTTAACCTCCCTTCTCCTGCTCACATATACCTCTCTCTTCTCTCTTTCATCTTCTCCCCTACCTCTACTCGCCAACCATTCACCATATGCCTTCTTCTTTTCTTCCACAGCTCGTTTCACCTCATCATTCCACCATGCTGTCCCTTGCACACCCTTGCATCTCCTCCTCACTCCACAAACTATTATTATTGTTATTGTTGTTATCGTTGATTTTGTTGTTATTATCATCATATTATTATTTGGCGGTATAGGGCTTGAACCTGAAATGTTCGCTATGATGACATTTTTTTTTCCATTTCATTTTTGTTCGCCTGTTACACTAACTAGGCCAGAGTTTAGTCCTCCCGTGGCTTATTTCATGTAGCTGTGTAGTTCGGTATCACACCAAGACATTACTACTGATCTACATCCTTCTCATAGCACCTCTGTGTGACCAGCATCACATTCTAGTGCCTATTTTTACAGCTAAGCATTGAAGATGGATGTGGCAATTTTAGGCCAAGTTAATGTAAAAAGAATACACCCGTGCATTATGTTAATAGTTTTCTTTTTATAAATATTCTAGCCGATTATATTCCGCATTCCATTCTTGCAACCACTGGACAAATTCACAAGGTATTTTTTGGTGCTACCGGTCGCTGTGTTGTTACTGTGGAGTTTTGATGTGGCTGTGCTGGAAGGCATTAAGGGAAATACTTTGAGTCTGTTTGACCACATGGAGAAGATTGAGACTGAGAGGCTGACGAGGAGAGTGTATATGAGTGAGGTGGAGAGGTGAGGGACAGGGGGAGACCGACGTTAAAATGGAGGTGGTAGGGAGAGAGAGGGAGACCGAGGATAAGATGTAAGGACTGTATATAAAGGTATCATGAGAGCGGAGTGTGGTTTGGAGGGAGGGCAACCAGTTAGTAGAGGATAGGGTAATATGAAGATGATTCGTCTGTGGCCACCTTTTAAGGGATTAAAGATTGTCACTAGATAGATAGACAGATAGGTAGAGAGATGGATAGATAGACTGATACATAGGTAGGGACTGACAGCTATATTTAGTATTTAATTATTTTAATTATTTATATACTTATTTGCTATTACCACACTACTATATTCGTGAAAACTAATTCCAATACCTCCAGTTCGAATGTTCCTCCTAAGCCGTCTAGCATCGTTTACAGCAGGGGTTCCTGAATGAGGGGGAATTCCTTCCCGAGGGGAAATTTGGACAGTCCGGGGGGGGGGGGATAAATAGCTAAGGACAAAATGGCCAAAGTAGAGTTTTTGATGAATTGTTTAAAGAGATGATATATTTTATGGTCAAATGCATTTTGGCTTTTAATTTCAGCATGTGGAGAGGAAGGAGGGTGAGAGACTGACGAAGAGAGTGTATGTGAGTGAGGTGGAGGGGAGAAGAGGGAGGGGGAGGCCGGGGATGAGATGGAGGGATGGGGTGCAGAGGCATATGAGAGAGGGGGGTGTGTGAGTTGGGAGCAGGACAGTGAAATGGCGGGAGACAGGACGACGTGGAGGCGATTTGTTTGTGGCCACCCCAAACGGGATAGAGGCGTCTGGCAATAAATAGATAGATAGAAATAATTATCATGGTACGTAAAAGTGCAAAATCTCTGAAATATTCCAAAACTTGAAAAATCTCCATAATAGCACTAGATTTCTTATTGTTACAGGTAAAAAGCTACTGCTGAATGGAGGCGAATAACTCTATAATCTTCAGTGACTCAAAGTAAGTTCAAAGGCGAGGGGAGGGGAGAGTATTCCCTCGTTTTGGAGTTGGAGTGGAGACAGGAGAATCATCAAATATTTTCTGGCCAAAGTTAGGAATGACCAGGAAAGCTTAGGAACCTCTGGTGTCCAGGCAGCACGAATGAAACGATAATGATGTGTTCAGGCTGAATGGTTTATATATACAAGAGGGGGGGGGGAGGATTGAAGGTGGGGGTATGCATTTCACATCTACTTTTTATAATTATGGATTTGAAATTTAGCCTACGTTTAACTCTGCTACCCGCCCTCACTACATCACTGCCACACGAATCCGTCATCACCATCTCCATCATCATTCCTCCTGACTGGACAAAACGTTTGGTCATTACTGTCTGAAAGGTAAAGAAGACCAACGTGACTACAGTAATTACTTTGGGGTTACAGTGCTTGGTATACCAGGCCAGGTTATTGTTCATGAGCTTTGGGTTCAAGTTCGGGAACATTTGTTATGGAGCCCTGAACAATCCAGATTTACGGCCAAGAAGTCTTCAGTTACCCGGATCTTTGCTCTCTGAATTCTCTTAGTAAACCGACGGAAAATTTGGGAGTTTTTGTTATACTCTCTTTAATCTAACTTGGTCTAAAACTGACGTCTCATCACTTTGAGTATTGAGGTGTACCGGCAGTTTAACACTAGAATATGAAGCAGGCCACTAAAAAGTGCTAAGGAAAATATGTCGAGCCGTAGTGGCCTATTGTCATTTTCTGCCACAGAGCTACGGGATGGGAACTCCTGTGGCTCCCCGTACTCCCCACAGAGATTATCCAACTCATAAATACCACCATCACTGTTATCCACCTCGTAACTGTTACCACTGTCACCACTATCACCATCCTTATCATCACTGGTACCACTGCAACCGCCATTTTTAAACTACTATCATCATTGCAACTCTAATATTATCATCACTGCAACTACTGCCTCAATCATCATCATCATAATTATCATCATCATTACTGTAATTACTAATGCCATTCTGTCATTATTATCCTCAACCATTTACCATCACCAACACTATACTAACACCACTGTTACCATCTTAGTCATTTAGTATTATCTTTAACACCATCTAAAATCGTTAACACCATCAAGACAATCTGGCACCATCACTAACACCATCATGCCAGTCTGTCACCATCACTAACACCATCATGCCAGTCTGTCACCATCACTAACACCATCAAGCCAATATGCAACCATCACTAACACCACCAAGCCAATATGCAACCATCAGTAACACCATCATGCTAATCTGTCACCAACACTAATACCACCAAGCCAATCTGTCACCATCACTAACACCTTCATGCTAATCTGTCACCATCACTAGTACACCATGTCAATCTGTCACCATCAGAAACACCATCATGCTAATCTGTCACCATCACTAGCACACCAAGTCAATCCGTCACCATCAGTAACACCATCATGCTAATTTGTCACCATCACTAGCACACCATGTCAATCCGTCACCATCACTAACATCACTGTGGCAATCTATAACCATCATTAACACCACCATGTCAGTCTACCACCATCACTAACACCATTTCGATAATCTATCACCTTCACTAACACCACCATGCAAGGCCATCAGCGTCACTAAGCATGCCAATCAGTCACTTTCAGTAGCACTACCCTGCAAGACTACCACCATCACTAACACCACCAAACCAGTCTATCACCATCGCTAACACTAATCTATCACCATCAGCACTAACATCCCATACAATAAGCTTCATTAACACCACCACCTATCAAAACCATCACAAACACCACAATTACAATATATCATTATCACACTGACACCACTACAACCACCATCACCAACATCATACCAGTCTATCACCATGCCAGTCTACTACTATACCATCTACAATGAGCTACCATCATTCACTACCATGATAATCTACTTTTATCAACATCTACCATCACTGATTTCCACTTTCACTTCCACCGTCATCACTCCAACTACTATCACCACCATCACCACCACTACAACCACTATTACCATCATCACCACCACTGCAACCATTATCGCCATCATAACTACCACTATAACCATTATCACTATCATCACTACCACTAGTACAACCATTATCATCATCATTATCATCACTATCACCACAAATTCATCCATTATCAGTATAACCACCACCATCATTACAACCACTAACACCATCATTACAACCACAATCACCACCATTTCAATCATTAACACTTAATCACCAAACTACCACTACAATCATTATCACCATCATCACCTTTCACCATTACAGTCACTATAGTCACTATGATCACCACCACCACAATACAAGTCACCATCACCGCCACTGCTCCAAACACTACCACCATAACCACCCCCGCTACCGCTATATTAATCAACCTCAACCAACTACAGACATAACGAACATCACAAACTTCCACCATCACCACAGCCACAGCAACAATCACAATCATCACAACAACCACAAACATCATAACCGCATCACCACAATATCACAATCGCTACAAATAATCCTTCATTCTATACAATTTACAGATTATCACCATCGACCTCCTAAAATAAGACAAGCTCCGAAGGTTAAAAAGACATAAATAAACAAAATCCAAAATGTCCCCAAAATTCACAAAGATAATTTAGGAAAGTACATTGCGAGAGAAAATGAAAGTGAAGATTCTAAGTAATGGGGTAAGAAAAAGAGAAAGAACGAATTTGGCAAGCCGAATGAAGTCGAAAATTAGAAAGAGTTTGGAAAAGAAAGAACGAAAGGAATGGGAGAGCAGCTTGAATGAGAGAAGAACAGGGAGTGTATGGGATGGGCGACTGAGATCAGGGATAGGGGGGAATCTGGGGGTTTCCGAGACATAGGCTGTCAAAGCCTCTTGTAGGAAATGGTGGAGGGCAAAACGAGACGAGCTAACTCTCTGTCTCATACCCGACCTAGCCACCTCCCCCGACCCCATTCCACGGCTTGAACAGCTCCCTTCCATCAAACTGGAACGTAAAAGGTTTCTAAAAGCCAATATCAATGGCAACAGGTGTAGTATGCGTCTGGACACTGGCTGTACCAATTGCTTCATGAGATACTTCACCGCAAAACGGCTCGGGGTGTTGGAGCAGGAGACGTATACAGCCAATGCGATGGTAAAACTGTGGTAAGGAACAAAGAGATTCACCTTCATTGTGGCCGAAAACGTCAGAGTTGATCTGGACAACGACTTGTATTTCTTTGTGGACGTCCTTGTTTTTGAGTTCAGGAAGATGCCCTCCTACTTGAGTAACATCATGCTGGATTGCGACACACCCCGGCGCATGGATGTTGCTCAGAGATTTACCAGCCGCTCCTCAACTCTCTACTGCCAAGACGTTGACGCCATGAAAACCTCTGCGACAAAATGGCGGGAAAGTCATCCCGGACCCATGGTTTACTTACTAAACGTAACCCCAACTACAAATCCATCCGCTGAAGTCCTCTCCGTTTTAGTAGACTCCGGGGCGAAGGACTTTTACATATCCTCCAAGGGGCTCCGGAAACTAGGCCGGGAGAAGTTGCCTAGGAATGTGAGTATCGTAACGGAGGGGGCGAAGATCTCCTACGATAACATCCGTATGACCGGCACGGACGACCTCGATATGGTGCTGGGAAGGAAGGTGCTGGAGCGGTACAATTGCCTTCTGGAGTACCGTCAGGAGCGACTTTACTTTGAGGTTGATGGTCGCGTCCTTGTTGCCAAATTGAAGGTCGTGGCCATGTGAGAAAATCCTGCGTACAAAGCCCTTTCAAAGATATGAGTAAATCTGAACTTAGTCTTGCTACTGCCAAGCTTTTTTATTCTTGTTATTACAATACTGTTTTATTTTTTCTACCACAATACTTCTTTCTATCACAAAACTACTTCATTCTTCCTACCAAAGATCTACTTCAGTCTTCCTACCACAAAAGGCTTCATTCTTTCTACCACAAAACTATTTCATTCATTCTATCACAAAGCTCTACCACAAAAACTACTTCATTCTTTCCACCACAAGACTACTTCATTTTCTTTCTACAACAAAAACACTTCAGTCTTTCCTCCACAAAACCAACCTTTCTATCACAAAAATACTTCATTCTTTGTACCAAAAAATTAAATCTTTCTACCCCAAAACTACTTCATTCCTTCTACCACAATACTATTTTTTCTACCACAAGATTACATTCTTTCTGCCATGAAACTACTTCATCCTTTACACAACAAAAGTGCTTAATTTTTTAAATCAAAATAAATTTCAATCTTTCCACCGCAAAGCTACTATCATATCCTCTCACAAAACTCTTCTCGTTACCACCAACCGTATAAATTCTTTCTGCCACAAATATCATATATTCCTACCAGTGTCATACGATCCAGGTAAGGATGCCATTTCAGAGCAAAAATATAAATATATACAGTATTGTTGCGCCGGTGGACGATATTATTCTGCTTAAAAGCAACCTTTCGTTGTCCAAAGATAAATATCAGGAGCTGTCTTATTTTACGATTTTTTCGTCATCGATTTTTATCTGTATTTTCTGCATTTTGCTCCAAAGAATTTTGTTTATCTATATATCAATCTATCTATCTTAGCCGTCGATCTGTCCATCTTTCCTTATCTATCTATCTGTCGATATATATTTACTTCTATTTATTTATTGAGAGAGAGAGAGAGAGAGAGAGAGAGAGAGAGAGAATTTACTTACCGGGTATCTGTTTATGGTCTTATTATCCATTTTTTCAGACTTTTACTTGGATATTAATGTATGTTTTTCCATTAACCTTTAATACAAAATTTCTCATATTCATATGTGATAGCCCAATAATTCCAACTTTTATATACACTAAATTTCCTCCTTTACTTTTTTCCAGTTACGTGCACAGTATATTACGTAAAAATTGCCTATTAACCCCTTCATACTGATAACACAAAATATTTTTCAGTTCATTCTTGCTTCCTCCACACGATTCTATTCATTTTATGTAAAACTTTCCAATCTGGAGAGGTTAGATGCAGCCTTCATTAACCACGTCACTGCTAGAGAGGTTAGATGCAGCCTTCATTAACCACGTCACTGCTAGAGAGGTTAGATGCAGCCTTCATTAACCACGTCACTGCTAGAGAGGTTAGATGCAGCCTTCATTAACCACGTCACTGCTAGAGAGGTTAGATTTAGCCTTCGTTAACCACGTCACTACTAGAGAGGTTAGATGCAGCCTTCATTAACCACGTCACTGCTAGTGAGGTTAGATGCAGCCTTCATTAACCACGTCACTGCTAGTGAGGTTAGATGCAGCCTTCATTAACCACGTCACTGCTAGAGAGGTTAGATGCAGCTTTCATTAACCACGTCACTGCTAGAGAGGTTAGATGCAGCCTTCATTAACCACGTCACTGCTAGAGAGGTTAGATGCAGCCTTCATTAACCACGTCACTGCTAGAGAGGTTAGATGCAGCCTTCATTAACCACGTCACTGCTAGAGAGGTTAGATGTAGCCTTCATTAACCACGTCACTGCTAGAGAGGTTAGATGCAGCCTTCATTAACCACGTCACTGCTAGAGAGGTTAGATGCAGCCTTCATTAACCACGTCCCTACTCAAGATCGTTCGTCAGCTGAATGAAAGTTTTCTCTTGGTAGTGAGAAGGTAATAAGAAAGAATTCCTCAGAGCTGAAGGACTTAAGCTCCATTGGTACCAGTATCTATAAGTCTTTGCCCGTCTGTCTGTCTTTATGTCAGTATTTCTAAAAATGAAAACGAATACAGAAGTAAATAAGTAAATAAGTAAGCAAATATATAAATACATAGCTATATATACAGATGGACAGACAGATTGATAGATAGAGAGACAAACATATTGATGGATAGATTGATTCATTATTATTCAACTGAAAACTCTTCCTTTGGAACTCCACTTTTGGGGATACAGTTAACTTCCGCTGGATATGTAGTCCTCTCCTCTCTCTCTCTCTCTCTCTCTCTCTCTCTCTCTCTCTCTCTCGTGCAGCTTTCATGTTTTGCAGACGTTTTGATGACCCCTGTAGGTTATTAACCCCTACACCGCGGGCTTGTTTACCAATGACTTGCGTGTCCCGCGGGGTTATTTGGGCTCCGACAGACTCTCAAAAAATATTTGCCAAAAATCAGTTATTAGTCCTAGAATAATAAAATTAAATATGTTTATGGCACATACCTTCAGCTTTCCCCTGGAATGATTTTTGAGCCTTCGTCGTTACCGTAGGACTTGTGGAGACCTCTGAAGTAGGGTAACTAAGTCTCCACTTTACACTTCCCGACAACCCGTAATATGATTACCACAGCCAGATACAAACACTATAAACACTATTCTACAATTTTCAAGTAGTTTGGGATCCATACTAAAAAAAAAAACACTGTGAAAGCAATGGAAATTACGAGCGCGTCTGATCGTCGCACTTGCGCTAGTTTGCTCTAGGCACTCTGTCATTCATTATTCATAAAACCCCTCACACTTTATATTTCTATTACTATATCACACTTATATATATATGGAGTCTTTCTCCATAAGTTTCCTTCAGTCGTAATAGTTTATTGTCACTGAAGTCATTCAATTTTTCAGTCAGTAAAATACGTAGAGAGCCACGGATTCACTCTCACTGTTATAACATAAATTATTTGTACTCATATTCTTATATTACTAATTACTTACATTACTATTTACATTTTCTATTCTATTTTCAATATTTACCCTGCTATTTTACTTACACTATGTTATTCACTGTCACTTTCAGTAAGATAAAACTATAATACACTGTTCAATCATATGAACTGAACATCCATTGCTTTCACCTGCTATTTACACATTATTTACACATTATTTACACATTGTTTCCAAATAATTCTGCTTCCACACTTGCACTGTTAGAACTGCTTCTGGCTGTGATAATCAAAGAAGCAGGTAACACAGAGGGGAACCTGGCACTCAGCGCACTGCCAAGAGGTGCGTTTATGCTCAGGTGTGCGGCGTGTGGTATGCGCACATACCTGACACCTGCGAATCGCAGCCTTCCTTTTCCCTGTGGCAGGCATTAGCTCAAGTCTGTGCCGATCCATATACGCCCTCTGTTCATGTCGGTCGGGAAGTGTTACTGGATGGCGCCTTGGAGTTGCTGCTTGCACCCTACCATATCTTTCCAGCAGCTGCTGGACACAAGTCCTGGCGAACAACCTCAGGGAGACGGACTTGGGTGGCTTGACCTTCATCTTGTACAGGATGAAGGCGTTCAGCATCGTCATATCTATGAGATGCAGAAAAACTTTCCTGTACCACCTAGTATTCTTCCTGAGGCAGTCGATCTCACCAATCATCATGTCGGACTTGTCCACCAGCCGCATGTTGATATTATAGTCCAACACAGCATCAGGTTTCATCACAGGTTCGCCTGTCCTACGGTCGACCTTCCCACTGTCTCTCATCTCCCCCTTATGTACGGTGGTGAGCATGTGCACGACTCTCTTGTCATGCCACCGTATTGCCAGCATCTTCTCACACTTGCGTAGGTGCACGTCTCCTCGCTGCGAGGTTCCCGCCTCTGGGAATTTGGGGAAGTTAGCACGATTACTTTTCACAGTGCCGCAGGAGCCAATGCCGTGCTCAGAAAGGTATTTGGCAAGTTTCGGCGCTGTATAGTAGTTGTCTGTATACAGCACATGATTCCCACCAAAATACTTTTCTAGGAGCACTTTCACTACACAGCCTGAGAAGCCAAGGGGGTGAGTTTTATCGAGATCGACAGTGCTGGCTGAATATATGACGAAGTCAAGGATGTACCCCGTCTTACAGTCGCACAGTACAAAGAACTTAATTCCAAAGCGATGGCGTTTGTTTGGAATGTACTGAACAAACCGAAGACGTCCTCTGAACAAAACCAAGGATTCATCAATGACAACCTTCTGAAATGGGTGGAAGAATGACATGAACTTATCCTTCACTCTGCTCAGAATCCCCCGGATCTTCCAGAGTGGGTCGGTTTGGGAAGGTACATCATTGTCGGCAAAGTGCAGGTTTCCCATGATGTTCCGGAAGCGATCTCTGGCCATGTGTTATTGAAGGTGGGTGAGGGTAGTAAGAGGTCCATGGACCAGTATTCTTCCAACTCATGCTTCTTGGAGTGTGGCATAAGAAGCATGAGGGCAAAGAACACATACAGCTCCTGCACTACCAGCATGGACCACTGTTGCATCTTGGCTGCACCTGTACCATTAGCAGCACGTTGTGATTCGTACCTGTTGGTCTCATCACATATGTGCTGCATGACTTCGTCATCTAGGAAGGCCAAAAGGTAGTCGACACACTCAGCATTTTCGTCCATAGTGAAGGCAGGCTGAACTCCTGAGGAGCTCTCATCGAAAACAAGATTTTCGGGGACAAAATCTGACCCTTCCGTCCACGCGAAGGCGTCCAGGATTCCCTGTCGTGGCGGTGGAGGGCGGGTGGTGGTGGTGGTGGTGGAGGTTGGCTGTGAGGGAGGCTTATCTCTGT
>NC_136992.1:9633643-9721143 GCF_032717465.1 Coenobita brevimanus | reverse complement strand
GAGATATAATACGTAATTCGTCACACGAAGTGGTTAACGCATAGGTGGAGGCCCTGTTATGCTGGCAATATGTGAAAAAGTGTACATGTGTGACAGTTCAGACACTATTGACATGACAATCTAAATCGCTCATGATTTTATTTGTTAGGTCATTAGAGCCTAACCTTGGCTCATGTCTGGTTGCACTTCTGTTGGCTAGGAGTACGTCGGGATGTTGCACAACGTTGTAACGTTCTTTGAATTGTATGTCAGTTTGTAAGGCCTATTCCTGATATACCTTTGATTCCAATTGCTTCTTTCGACACCTCTCTCAGTGCAATATTAGTGGACACAACTGGACCATTGCTAAAGATATCATCAGGTCATTATTATGTCCTACACATGATCGATATGCTCTAGTAGATATCCTGAGGTAAATCCTATACGACACAGCCATGCGGTTGTAAAGAAAATGCTTGTCTTTTTCATCAGGTTTGGGTTGCCGAGGAAAGTGCAATCACATCAAGGCAGCAAGTTTCATGTCCACATTTTTATTCAGTCGTTGGAAGAACTGAACACTGAACAAATAACCGATACTACATATTGTACTGTTCTCATAGTCAGGGCACTTTGGAAAAAGACCATCAAACCATTAAATCTGTGCTTATACCGTACTATCAGAAACACTGGCATGAGGGGTACTCTTGGTAGCCTATTATCTGCCACTAGATATAAAGTTATTAATTTTACTATTCTCCATTTGAACTTAGGGTTGTATGAGTAAGCCTTGAATCGCAAAGTGAAATGCAAAGCCCAGATTTTTAACTGTCATTTGTGGAACGTCTGCTTTAATTACATATGGTCAGCCTGCATCCCATACTACAGAATGCAGCCAACAACCATATAGGAAGACCAGACTTATCCCATCTTCGTCATGTACGTCAGAAATTATCGCAAAAATTAATGGGAGTATGCATTTCACCGTAAGGTCAAAGGTCTAAGCATAAAGCCTTTATTTTTGGCATTAAATGAAAGATCGTTCTGAAACTGCTGAAAAACAATGACTCATTCAAACGGTGAAGTAAATTTCTTACTCCATGTTTCTGTTTTCAAGGAGAGGCTTACCAAGACTTGGGAAGTTGCTGGAACTAATCTGGAGCCTTCTTGAGAATGAAGAAACCGTGATATGATTCCATCAAAGAAGCTAAAAACACTTCTCCAAGCAGGCAACCAAATGTTGATGATATTACTTAAGCATGGACATATATTAGAAGCTATATTTAGGGTATTATAATATAAATGACAGAAAGATATACTGGATTTGTTATAACCTGATGAAAGTTCATAACCTCTTCTAGCTCAGTTGATAGTCAAGCGTAGTCAGACTGGATGGTCAATTTGCGTAGTAACAAAGGAAACTCAATTGTATCGCATAATTAAGAATCAAAAAATTTCATGCAACTACAACTTAGTGTTCAACTTGTGTGTGGCCAAGTTCATTCAGATGAAAACAAACAAAAAAGACAATATTATAGAAATGAATCACAGGGACGTACTTTGAATGGATGAGGTCTTGTATACCTTTTCCTAAACGAAAAATTCTGGTGGTGGTGGTGGTGGCGGTGGGGGGGGGGGGATGAGGGCAGTGAGGAGGGATTTGTGTATGTAAGTATGCCATTCACAAGGTTACGTATAATGTCCCTTAATCTGCAAACTGAAACAGGAACGTGAGATTAGACACCGGTTAATCTCAGAATTTGTCAGTGTAGTGACGATAAAATCCAGGATGAGTCCCATATAATGCTAGAATGCACTACGTCAGAAGTCCTTCCTCGATGGTATCCAAACTTATCTTTTATCTCACTAAAGGATTTCCTTAGTTAGAATAATAAAAACACAGAAATGTGCAAATTCACTGATGAAGTGTTAAAACTTTACACTACAAATGACTAAGAATTTAGGAAATACTGTTCTACGAGTAATAGGTTGAATATATTTGATTTTCTGTAATGTGAACATTTACTGCCATTGCTTTTGTACATTATGTCTCTTGTATTATGAAAGAAAAAGTGTCCTAATTCATACTTCCAGTAGTACTCTCATATATCTGACAAACAATTTTATGTAATTTTGTTTTCTTTCGGTTTATAAACTTATATGTTACTGTGTAATGATTTGTCAATAGAATAACTAATTTCGCGCGCGCGCGCGCGCGCGCGTGTGTGTGTGTGTGTGTGTGTGTGTGTGTGTGTGTGTGTGTGTGTGTATCAAGCCTATTCGTCTTCATGGTACTTTACCTATCACTGTCACATACAAAAACACATATACTCACACACACTCACACGCATGTAAAGTACAATATATACAAATTGCAATCTGATGACTCTGCATCATTAAGTTAAAGTAACACGGGCTATATATAAAGCCAACCTCTCAGCCCCTGCCACCAGACACGCCCAAACTCTTATGTATTTTAATTGGGTAGGGTACAGGGATGCTGGGGTACGAGGGTAGAAACAAATATGGATGGATAGAGTGATAGACACACTCACAGAGAGAGAGAGAGAGAGAGAGAGAGAGAGACTTGTATATACAGTGGACAGTCAATTTCCGGTAAAGGATTCAATGGGAAAATAAGAAGGAAATAGAAATCTGTTGATAAACATAGTAACTTCATGTCTATATAATATACCTCTGACCCTGAGGCAGGAACAGTGATATGATCAATTGATTTTTCTCGTTCTCACCTGGTACATAACAACTGTCAGTTTTACCCCATACCACCCCGGCCAGTCCCGCAATTACTCTATCACCTCATCCAACCACGTCACGCTCAGGTAAACTGCCTCACCTCTCAGCTGTAACCAATCTAATATACTATAGCAGTAGCAGTGTGTCTGTGTGTGTGTGTGTGTGTATTTTGGGCAGCCGAAACTACACATTTAAATCGCACTAAAATTGGCACAAAAATCGCAAAAAATTCGCTGATTTGAAGAACTTGGTCCCATCGCGATTGAAAAACTTTTACTATAATTGGGCGATGACATTTTGACCAATAAACGTCGCTCCCGGCTCCCTGTCGGTTGCCGTGGCCGAGTGGTTAATATCTCGGACTTGAGTGCGGACAACTTGGGTTCCTTTCCCGAAGCGAGGTGAGTGCACCTTTCTTCGGTACGGAGGCGTCCTGGTGCACCAAAATTGGCATGAAAATCGCAGAAAATTCGCTGATGTCGAAAAACTTGGTCCCATCTCGATTAATGATTTTTTATTAGAGTTCAGAGTGATCAAAGTTTGGTTGGGAAAACAGTTCATTCAGTACCGAGACTTTTAGAAATCGAGTCTACCCAAGCCACGAGAAAGCGCGAGCGCAGCGCGAGAGCCTTCCGCAGAAGCAAATGCGAGAGAGCCCGAAGGGCCCACGAGTACTTGAATCATTTAAATTAATACTCCCCCATACCCCCACTCCACTCCCCCATACCCCGATTTCACACCCCATACCCTCACTCCACTCTCCCATATCCCGATTTCACGTCCCCATACCCCCACTCCAAATTCCCATGCCCCACTCACCGTCCCCATACTCTCTCTTAGTCCCCAACATACCCCAACTCCACAGACATCATTTCTTACGCCACTCATCATACCTCATTCCAAGCTCCCTTACCCCACTACACGCCCCCATACCACACTCTACATCTCCATACCCCATTCCACCCCCTGTCCCCATACCAGCCTTCATGCCCCCATACCCCCACTCCACGCCCTCATACTCCACTCCACCCCCCCATACCCCACTCCACGCCCCACATACCAAACTCAACGTTCCCATGCCCCTCTTCACGCCCTCATACCCCCACTCCACGCCTCCATATTCCCCCTTCACTCCTCCATACCCTCCATGCCTCCATACCCTACTCACCCCCATACTCCCACTCCAAGTCTCCATACTCGTCTCACGCTCCCATACCCTCACTCCACGCCCTCATACTCCACTCCACGCCTCCAAACCCCACCCCACTCCCTAATACCTCACTTCAATCCCCCATACCTAACTCCACGCCCCTCGTGCCCCTCTCCACGCTCCCATACTCACACTCCACGCCCTTAAACCTTCACTTCACGCCCCTATGCCCCCCTCCACGTGCTCATACCCTCCACGCCTCCTATACCCCCACTTTGCTATCAAATACTCCACTCTAAGCTCCCATACCCCACTCCATGCCCCCAATCCACGTCTTCCTACCCCCACACCACGTCCCCACATTCCCTTTCCACGCCCTCATACTCCCACTCTATACCCCACACCATCCCCTATACCCTACTTCACGTCCCTCAAGTCTCCGATTCACGCCTCCCATACCGCACTTCATGCTTCCTGTACCCGCACTCCATGCCCCTTCACTCCACGTCCCCTCCCCCCATATCCCCATTCCACTCACTGATACCCCTCCATTTCCCCCATACTCCCACTTCACTCCCCCATACCCTACTCCACGCCCTCATATTCCCACTCTACTCCCCCATACCCTACTCCAATCTCCCTTACCCTACTCCACTCCCATCCCATACCTCCACTCCACGCCCTCAGAGTCCTCTTAAACTCCTCCATATCCCTACTCCACCTTCCTATACCCCACTCCACGTCCTCTACACCTCAACTCCACCCTAAACTCCACACCCCAATATCCCCACTCCACATCCCCATACTAACACTGCACGATCCATGCCGCACTCCATTCCCCCATACCCCCAAACGCCCCCATACTCCCACTCTACGCTCCCATGTCGCACTCAAAGCCCCCATATCCCCGCTCCCCCATACCCCACTTCACTCCTCCATTCCCCACTCCATGTCCCCATACCACTTTCCACGCCCCCATATCCCACTCCACGCCCACCCGATACCCCCACTTCACTACCCTATATTCCCCCTTCACTCCTCCATACCACCCACTTCACGCCTCAATACACCCCATCTCGCCTCCATACCCCCTTTCATGCCCCCATACACCCTGTCCCTCAGCCACACTTCCCACATGTCCCCCACCTACTCCTCACATGCTCCCCCACTCCCCCTACTCACACACTCTCCCCTTGCCCCATTCCCCTACTCTTCACATACTCCCCCACTCCTCCTACTCCTCACATACTCCCCCACTCCCCCTACTTCTCACATAGTGCCCCCTCCCCCACTCCCCTTACTCCTCACATACTCCCCCACTCCCCCTACTTCTCACATAGTGCCCCCTCCCCCACTCCCCCTACTCCTCACATACTCCCCCACTCCCCCTACTTCTCACATAGTGCCCCCTCCCCCACTCCCCTTATTCCTCACATTCTCCCCCACTCACCCTCCCCCCCCTACTCCACACCCACGCCCTCCAAACTTTCTGGACTCCATCACAAGACAAATGACCATCACTTTCGTCCCAGTCATTTTGTGGTGCATTTATAACCCAGTGTGCATCTCCCATCTTGCAGTGCCAGAGTTCCTGTTTACCTGCATTTGTTACCTGCAATGAGGTACAAGGTGCTGCCATCCATCTGTCTGCTTGTCTGCCTGTGTGTATGTCGCCCTGTCTGCCTCCCCCCCCCCTCTCTCTCTCTCTCTCTCTCTCTTCACTGCACTGCGGGAAGATCAATGGAAGGATTCTAAATAACCGTTTCCGTCACAGTACTGTCATATCCCTTCCATGTTTGCACTCTCAGGACGATTACTCCAGCTTACGAGGGTATGGTAGCGGTATAAGAGTTATTGAAGGTTACATGTACCTGCTCCGGATCAAAACCAATCGTGACAATTTCTTATCCGTATCACTGCCGGGAGTCTCTCGCTAGATGAGTGAAATCGTCTGGTGACAGCAAGAATAACGGATCCCACTGGTTGAATGGGTTAAAAGGTGGGGCACGTATTCTCGTCTGGAAAGGAGGCTCTCTAGCACCTCTTCTTTAGCTATTTATTTTTGAGTACGGGCAGGTAGATATCCCTTTGTATGATATTTATGGAGAGTATGACGATGTTTGAAGGATTTATACTATACAACAGAGAATAGGACAATAAGGAGTAATGAGCCAGGGAGCTTCCCTAACCGACGAGAATACGGGCTTGCGAACTGTCTTCATTGTAGACTGAAAAGAATTTACAGTGGTAGCGGTGGTAACTGCAGGCTAAAGTTATCCTTGATTTGCAGTGCACCATCCTCCTTAAGGGGAAAAGGGGTCGGGTAGAGGATTGAGAGACGATTTTATAACTGGGCAGCACCACCACCCAGTCCTATGTGTGCCACCACGTGAATCTCCAACACTTATAATAACTTTGTATTCTGCGGTTGCTCACTAACCGGTTTAAGTATGAGTGACGTCCTCTTTCATTTATTCTCGCAACTGCCACACCATTTCATTCAGGTAAAGAAGGGTCTATGGCAGTGAATCAGTTATAAAGTCTGTATCAATCCCCCCAGATCGATATAGCCCCTCTTTAGCTGAATAAAATAGTCCGGAGATAGCAAGAAGAGAATAGAACACACGCCAGCTGAGTGAGAGAGAAAAACACAACTATGATAATCATATGGGTGTAACATTTTCACTGTGACAAACAGGTGTATTCACAGCAAAGGGTTAACTCTTTCGGGCTGCTATGACTCACTCTCAGCGGAATGAAATCGTCTTGCCTTAGCTGAATAGATTGCTAGAGCTGTGCCGACGATGAAAGGGTTAATGGTGATATTAGTACTTAGGATCCTATGACTCTCGGCTTAATAAAACAGTTTGATCTTATGACTGTCAGTTGAATTAAACAGTCCGATCCTATGACTGTCAGCTGAATAAAACAGTCTGATCTTATGACTGTCAGCTGAATAAAACAGTCTGATCTTATGACTGTCAGCTGAATAAAACAGTCTGATCTTATGACTGTCAGTTGAATAAAACAGTCTGATCATATGACTGTCAGCTGAATAAAACAGTCTGATCTTATGACTGTCAGTTGAATAAAACAGTCTGATCATATGACTGTCAGCTGAATAAAACAGTCTGATCTTATGACTGTCAGCTGAATAAAACAGTCTGATCTTATGACTGTCAGCTAAATAAAACAATCTGAACGTATAACCCGGCTAATGATTCCGGTATGACGACTCTCAGGCTTCTGTAACTCATTTCAGATTAATAAAATCGTCTGGTGTTAACGGGAATAATAATAACCAAACCCGTTTTACTCTGACTTGGCCTATAAGCCATCTCTCCATCTTGTTTAATGATTTAACACTAGATTAACACCAGAATATGATGCTAGTCACAAAGACGTGCTATGAAGAGGATGTAGAGCTGCGGTATCGTCTTTTTCTGCCCCTGAGCTATATGAAATAAACTAGAAAAAGACGAAAACCTGGACCAAATTAATGTAAAAGAACTACAGAGAAGTGACCATGAGGGTGTTAACTGATTGGTATCTCTCTATAACTGTTAAGAGATTCTGACAGTAGCGTTTACCTGAAAGTGTACCGGGAAAAGAGGAGCACTGTTGGAGAGCCCATGTGAGTGTGTGTGTATGTGTGTGTGTGTGTGTGTGTGTGTGTGTGTGTGTGTGTGTGTGTGAGAGAGAGAGAGAGAGAGAGAGAGAGGGGGGGGGGAGCACAAAACAGAATGGAGGGGAGGGGGGACTATTGCAATCTTCCAAAAGCAATCAAGGGCGAGCACATTCCAGCCAGACCAGATAATTACAACACAGTTAAGGCCTTCCCTCGTGGCCCTTGACCTTGTAGACCTAGCAGGCTCCCAGGCAAGTATGTTCCTTTTCTCTTAACTACTTTACGCTTTCTTCCTCCTAATAATTTCGTTTAATATAGGAAGGAAATATGATATTCTGAAGGGATTAATGAAGACCACGACTGACTCTCCCCTAAGATGAGTAAAGTAGTCAGGAGATAGCAAGGGTAAAATGAAAGTGGGATGAAGCCTTCTCATTGGGGCCCAATACTTGTGGACTTGGTAGACTCTAGACGCCTATATTTCTTACCTGATTTCTTTTTCTTTTTTCCCCCTTTTCTCTTTTCTATTTCTTTTTCCTTTTTTTTTTTTTTTTTTACATACGGCATTTTAATACATTCTCGTTGAACATTTATGCAACCATGTCCACACGCAGTAATGATGATATATATTTCTCCTATGCTTCATCGTTTATTGTCCCATCACTACCAGGACTAGATGGCTCGGTCCAGATAGTAAAGAAGAGGACTTTCCTTCATTCTTTCCACTTCCTTCTGCCTGTGGGTGACTGCACTGAGTGGCAAGCCAAATGGTTTCATGTACACCAGGAAACCATTTACTACGCTGGGTGGTAACCATATAACCAAATTATGGCGCTTGTAGTTAGTGGGTAACTAAGGTGCTGCAATCGAATTGAGCCGGTGAAGGTTTATATCCAAGGGGGGTTGGGGTTATTGCTCACGTAATGCCACTCAGGGATGAGTGAGGCTGGTCACTCATCTTACATGGCAGGACCAATCTGCTTAGCCCCGGGCTCTTACGCTCCTTCTGGGGCAACGCAGGATTGGATGATGGATGGATGGATGAATGTAATTAGCCCGTAGCCCTTGAGTGGTATAATATAAGCAATAAACCCCAACCAATCCTCGGAATTAAACCCTTATGGGTTATAACCAGTTGGAAAAACATCCCACACTACCACCAAGCGCTTGTATATTGGATTTATGGGTATTGTTCGCTCACCTTAACTTGGCCAAGATTTTTGCTCTTTTGTTGCCTGCTTTGGCAGAATCGGTAGAGAGGCTGCCTGCAGTCCTAATGGACCCAGGTTCGAATCCCGGCTGGGGCAGGGAGCAGTTTAAGGATTTGAATTTCTTTAAAAAGCAGACTTTTCTGATCTACCAGATGACCCCCCGACATGTCATAAAAGTAACCCTGCTAATACCAAAACACCTCTCCCGTATGAGACAGCCCTAGCATGTATTCAATATGGATGATGGGTGTTAGCACCGAAGTGGTGACATGTGGAGATGTAGGAGGACTACTGCTCCCCAAGGAGGACTACTGGGACTTGGGAATAGGCCTTGAAGTCTTTGCCCAGAGTCGGACACGGAAAAAAATAATTCCCCTAGCTCAAAGGCAGAATACCAAATAATACGGCTCTACATCCTTTCCATAAAAATTCTTTGCGATTAGCATCAGATTCATGTGTTAACCTCTTGTCATGAGGAAATCAAGTTGGAGAGATGGCAATTTCACACAGTTATAGAGAACATATTATACCTAACAACTTATTAAATGGTTTTCTGAGATATATGATACAATTTGGTTAGCCATTCAGTTTAGTCACCTAAAAGTAGTCCCACATAGAGTGAGTGGATGGTGGGTGCCCATATCTGTCACACGGAAATAATATTACAAATGAATTTATGCTGTATTATGGCACTTTTATATTCTCTTGTATATTATATTAATTATATTAATTATGGTATCTTTGTACTGAGCTTAAGGACCGAAAAGTACTACAAAACACTGGACGTTTTACTGTGCTACCATAAAGAGAAAATCTTGACTGAACATAACCTAACCTAATTAAACCTAGCCTTGACCTACCCTACTCAAACCTCACCAATAACCTAACCGTGCTTAGCCTTTCCAGGTATGGCATAATAACAGCATATATAAAATTAATTTAACTTAGGTTAGCTTAGCATAGCCCAGCTCATGTTTGGTTAGAATGGACAAGATTAGGCAAGGTTTGTCAGGACTGATTAGGTCAGACTCGATTACATAATTGTTTTACATCTGTGCTCGTACCACAAGAGGATTATTTCCTTCGTTCACTTGTCTGTACGACTGTCTGTCTGTCTGCAGCATTGTGAACAACTGGTGGATGGAATTTCACCAAGCTCTGATTAATGACTGAGAACGATCAATGGAACTGGTGATTATTGGTCACAGGGTAAGTCAAAGCTTCGGACCTGTAACTCAAATAGTTTTGACTCGATTTGGCATAAACTAAGACGAAGTGTTTAAATAAAGCCAGGGATGAAGTGATCCGACTTTGAGAATAATAGGTGAAGTAAAAAGATGTGCAGGACAATATCAGTTTACACAATTTTGATCCGATCTGGTCAAAGTTGGTGGAAGGGCTGATACACAGAGAAGGATGAAGTACTGTAATTCAGTTTTGAGAACAGTCGGTCAAAGGTCAAGATCACAGGGTAGGGTCAATGGTCGGCGTTAAACCCATTATAGGACGCGGGTGTTGCACTCTCTGAGTGCCCGTTTCTTATTTAATATATATATATATATATATATATATATATATATATATATATATATATATATATATATATATATATATCCACGACACGTTGTGGAAAATTTAGGTTTTGGGGACGAATATAACGGTACAGGAGAAAATTCAGGTATGTATAGAAAAACAAAGGAGGAGGAGATGCTAGGGAGACTTCTGCATCCACGAGAATATGGCTGATATAGTAGTAGTAGTAGTAGTAGTAGTAGTAGTTGTAGTAGTAGTAGTAGTAGCAGCAGCAGCAGCAGCAGCAGCAACCGTAGTAGTAGTAGTAGTAGTGGTTGTTGTTGTTGTTGTTGTTACCGTAACCCCAGGCTCATCTTTACATAACACAGTGGACTGCTGGCTGAAATTACCTTTCTCCTGCAGTACATCTTCCTCCTTTCAGGGGATAGGGAGGGAACTGAGGGACGCTTACATATCCAGGCAGTGGATCCACCTGGTCATATCACTGCAACTATGTGAAGATGTCCCTCTCCAGCACCATGGCCGATAAGAAAGTAGTAACGAGGTATATACAAAACAAACTGATAAGGATTAAGCTTAGCGTTGTTGAGCATTCTCTTTCCACACGAGTACTGTCTAGAGTTTAAAATTTCATTTGGTGCTTGTTCTTACGAAGTTTGGAGGTTCTCTATCACTACTTCCTTTTTATGCGTACGTGTTAGGATATTTGGTGTGATTTTTGGGAAGCTACGTCGATGCTAAAAATGTCCTACAAAAGAATATTGAGGTTTAATATGGTACAGTATCACTTTCCTGTTTGTTATTATTACAAACCTTGTCGATAATAAGCGAGGTGCAGATAACACACTAGAAAATATAAATATTATACACCTTAAGTAGCTAAAGAGGAGGTGCTAGGAAGTCTCAAAACCCTACGTGAAAACTTTCCCTAATCTATTGCATATTTGGTGACATATATGAAGGCTCTACCATCAGACTACAATGTGAATATGGGGTCAAGCATATTTAGGTCACAGTAGTATGCGGACAGAAACCACAATTCACATATACAGTGCAAAGACCCCTTTCATTTGGCTGGGTAAAATCATCAAGACCAGCCCTAAATAATGTAAACTGAAATAGTAATGGGTTCATTGGAGATTGCTGAAATTCCTTTTTTCAGATACTACAAGACTTTTCAGTTAGCTAAAGAAGGATATCCTGAAGCGAATGAAAACAAACTTGCCATCACAGAATATTTTCTTATTCAGCCAGTCTCTTTTTTTCGGCGACGCAGGGAATTCATGGGACGTAAAGACTGGTTGATTGATGATAACAGCGGGAAAAGAGCCAGATCTGTTTTTCGCCAGTCAACTGGCTTTTACGAGAGGCGGGAAGAAGTGGGTCGTAAAATGCGAATAAAGGGACAAGAGTGGGAGAGGAAATTCCATCGTCTTTCAACACCATTCTTTGACTCTCCCTAGAATGACTATTACTTACATGGTCGAGAGCCTTCTGAGTGTGCCTGGCCAATTACAGACCCCGTTCTGAGTGTGCCTGGCGAGTTATAGACAACCTTCTGATGTGCCTGACGAATTAAAAAACAGCCTTCCGAGTGTGGCTGGCGAATTACAGACAACCTTCTCAGTGTTCGAGGTGAATTACGGACAGCCTTCTGAGTGTGCCAGCGAATTACAGATGGCCTTCTTAATGTGCCTGGCGAATTTTGGACTGCCTTCTGAGAGTGCCCGGAGAATCACGGACAGCCTTCTGAGTGTGCCTGACGAATTATAAACAGCCTTCCAATTGTGCCTGACGAATTATAAACAGCCTTTCGAGTGTGGCTGGTGTATCAGACAGCCATCTGAATGTGTCTGGTAAATTACGAACAGCCTTCGAGTGTGTCAGGTGAATTACGAAAGTCCTTCGTGTTATGTCAAGCGCATTGCAGACTTTATTTCCTCGGGCAGAAGAATATGTTCCCCTGTTTTACCCTTTAACTTATGTCAAAAAGCTAAACTTTAATACTGGCCACAACATGGACATGGATGTTGAAATGTACTGAATCTGCCGAAAATCATCCTAAATCTGCCATCCGACTTGCCGTGAACATTGACATACCATCTGAGTACAGTGAGCTCCCCACTACAAATTCCTTTTTTTCTTTCTAATGCCATGCCAGAAACCCAGCACCAGCTATGGATGTTTACTTCCTTTTTTCTCCTAAGACAGTTCTGTTGGGGGGAAAAATCACACATACAAAGCAAATGAACAACAAAAACAACAAAATTCATCCACTTTCACCCTCAAAGTTTCCAGTACTGGTCCTCTATATCCTCGCTCTGAATTCGTCATGCTGGATGTTAAAATTTCATCTAAAATTTTGCTTTTGTCTTGTCTCAAACCAATACTTTTTTGTTCTAGTGACCTTGCAACTGTTTTCCTTCATGTTTGGTATTTTGTTCTCAGCCTGTGTCATCAAAAGATTACTATACCCAACTCCTAACTGTCGCCCAATTGCCCTAATTTCTTATCTCCAAATTATCTGGGTCTGTCTTCATCGGGAAGACATTGAAATACCCTTCCTTTCTCATAGTCCCTCTCACCGTTAGTATGGGTTTCGTCAGGATCTCTTGACTGGTTGTTTTCTGACATTCCTTTCAGATTCCCGTTCATCCTTCTTGCCAGATATCTTTGAAATCTTTCCTATTGTCTAGTTAGTCGTCTCAATTACCAGCGATTGAGTTTGACAATTTTTATTATCCTAACCGCCTTCTATGGATTCTATCTTTGTATCTACTGTATGATTTCATCTCAAGTTTCATTCTCTGGTTGTACTACGTGTTGTTGTTGACGGCCACAGATCATTACTGTAAATGACCACAGATCAAACCTGTAGATGGCCACAGATCATTATTTTAATCCTGTGAGTTGAGTACAGCTTCCTAACGCAAGGGTTAACCAGTATTGTCAGTCCTGCATGTACAGTCAACCAAGAAAGTTTCAGCCATCTTACCGCAAATATCATTCTGAAACACGGACGAAGCATTGTGATATACGGGGCATCCTGTAAGTATAAGTGCAAAATAATATTGTTCGTGGTAATTATTACGACTCGAAATAGCATAAACCGTCACATATAGGACAGTATATATTTCTGGCAATGTGTTAATAGATTCAAGTGCGTCTGCAAAACTCGCACATTTTCACAACCATCGATAGCCGCGTGTGCGATATTTTTTTGGTTGACTGTACAGAACTGGCCATCTCTATAGCTGTTATTCTCAGTATATTTTTATCTCGCCCAGACGGAGTCGGCGAGGTATTGCTAATCTTGTTAACGTACGAGTACCCGATTTATCGATATATCTATCAGTATCATTTTATCTGTCTATTTGTCTACCTATCTATCTGTCTTTCTATCAGTGTATCTATAGTCTTTCTGTTTATCTATCAGTGTATGTATCGTCTATCTACTGTATCTATCTACCTACATTTCCTTCTTTCTTTCTGTGTACTCGTATAAATTTGTAGGGGAAATGTGTTAGGGTGCTTCCTTAATCGAAGAGAATACAGGCCGTACTGAGAGGGACCCTTCCAAACTTAACCACTTCAGTTCGATGATGTAACTAAAATCTTATTCTTCCTATCTGAACTCAGTTCTACTGAACTTTAGAGGAACTTTTTGAACTATATAAGTTTTCCTCGTCACTATTAGAAGTTTCCCGGAAGCTCAATAAAATTGCCTGGAAGCAGCGAGAATAATAATAAAAGCTTAAAAAAATTGCCTCGTAGTAGTGATAATAAAGAGGGAAAATAAGAGGGTGAAGGTATAGGCAAGCTCCAATGTATCCCAGGGTAAGTACATGAGGGAGGGTGGCGTGGAAGAGGTAAGAGGAGGGAGGGGGAGGGGTGGCAGAAGAGGTAAGAAGGGCAAGGAGGATGCGTGGGGAATCCCTAGCCCCTCTTAGCTTGACTGATGGCCAGGTGTAGCCAGATCGGAGGCTGGCTCAGACTAGTAACCAAGAAGACTCATTCCGACCTCATAGCTAAATCTCATCGAATTCCATGCCACCATGACTTAATATTCAGGTAGTAGGAGTAGCTCTGTTCCGTCAGATGAAAGCAAGCAGACTATGACGTCCGTCAACAACCATCTAACGGAATCAAAAGTGTTCACAGTTCACAGCGACGCCTCACCTGATATTTGACCTTTAACTGTGACCTTGACCTTTAGTGGATCTATATAAAATCAGAGTCACTTCTTTCCAGATTATGTAAGCATACAGACATATAAACATAAACACACACACACACACACACACACACACACACACACACACACACACACACACACACACACACACACATACACACATACATACATACATGCATACGTATGAGTACATAATTATATACGTACATACTAAATGCATATATACAAATATATAGTAGATAACACACAGTACAACCAGAAACGGGCTCGATCAGAATAGTTATGCCTTAACTTCTTCTGATAATCAAGCCCACGCTAATCTGTACTACATGTCATTATACAGCCTGGTCAATTATAACACTCCCCTTCCACTCCGCCGGGCGATTTCTCATGTGTTACGGGGACGGCTCAGTAAAGGTTATAAATGTCTATCCTGCCAATTTTATTCATTTCCTCCTCTCACTGGCACACCCACGCCCACGCCAGTATATTGATCTGTCCCCGCAACACAAGATACCACCAGGTGAGTTTCTATAGTTCTTTCACACTGACCTGGCCCAGATTTGTGTCTCTCTGGAGCTTATTCCACGTAGCTACATCCTTTCCTTAGCACTTCTTCGAGACTAGCACCATATGCAAGTCCTGTTTTTATGCTACAGCTCAGCATTCAATATGGAGAGATAGCAGTTTTAGGCCAACTTACAGTAAAAAGAGTATAGTTGAGCGTTATTTACGGACAACCCCGTAGTTTGGTTCATCGTCCTTGCCTTGTAGCTGTCCTGCCCTCATTCTATCTCCTCTGAGACGTGGAGAGACGAAGGATGGAGGGGTAAGGGATGGGGTGGAGACAAGGCTGAGCTTCCCTGCGTGTCTAAAAATTATAAACAAAAGAAGGATGAAGTGAAAGAGGAGGACTAGGAGGAGGGGGTGCAAGGAGAGGAGAAGAAATGGAGTGGAGGAGTGGGTGGTAATGGAGGAACTGAGTCATAATGGCATGAGAACATCGCAAAAGTGGGTCGTAATAAAAATGTGGATCGTTATGGCGAGGCGGAATATGAGAGAGAGAGAGAGAGAGAGAGAGAGAGAGAGAGAGAGAGAGAGAGAGAGAGAAGGGGGGAGGGAGGTAACATAAGAGAGAAGAGTGAAGGAGTGGATGACGGTGGATAAATGCATCACAACTTTTTGATTGTCAGAATTTCATTCGTTTGGTACAATTCAGTTTTTTTTTTCCTTTTTAATGCGAAGAAGAAGGAACCAAAGGCCGCGAGCCAACAATTATTGTTTCTTCCATGAGCAAAACAAAATACAAGAGAGAGCCAAATTCACGATCCGATCGTTTAGACATGCCTGGACACACTGCGTTTGAAAGACTGGAGATCACAGGAAGCAGGAAACACAGAGGAAGACAGTTCCAGAATTGACCTGTTGCATAAGTAAAGGACTGGGAGTAACGGATAACTCTTGCATTAGAGAGATGGACAGAAAAGGGATGAGAGTTTGCTGCTAGACGAGTGCTATGCGCCCGTCGTAGAGGTGTAGGAATGCATGCAGACAGTTCAGAGGAGCAGTGACCATTGAAGAAGCGATAGAAAAGAGATAAAGATGCAACAGTGCGATGAAGAGACAGAGGTTGAAGGGAGTCAGTAGGAGGAGGAGAGATAATGAGACGAAAAGCCTTTGACTCCTCCCTATTGAGAAGAGTTGTGTGTGAAGAGCCTCCCCACACATGAGAGTTATACTCCACACAGGGGAGGATAAAACCCCTGTATAGAGTCAACAATTGTGCAGGGGTAAAGAAGGAACAGAGTCGGCTTAGCACACCTAATCCCTTGGAAGCAGATCGTACAAGATATGTAATATGATCTTTCCAAGATAAGTCCCGAGTAAATGAAACCCAAGCATGTTCTAGGATGATGCAGGATTAAGCTGAATATTATTAAATATTAGTGGATATACCTGTGGAAGATTTTGTTGATTTGATAGGTGTAAAAACTAAGTCTTTGATGCATTAAAAACAACAAGATTATTTTTACCTCAGTCAGACATACGAGCCAAGTCAGACTTAGGTGTGCCATAGCCTCATCGCTTGTTTGTTGAAGTAACTACTGAGATGGACGTTGCGGGAACCGAATGGAAAGGTGAAGGGTAGAGTCATCAGCGTACGAGTGGATAGGGTTACATGTACAGCTTAGATGACGAATAAAAGGAAGAGAGTTGGTGATAGGACAGAGCCCTAAGGAACACCACTGCTGATAGATCTTGGAGAAGAACGTTGGCCGTCTACAACAGTGGCTATAGAATGACCAGAAAGGAAGCTAGCGATGAAGGCACAGATAGAAGGATAACCGTAAGAGGGAAGTTTGGAAATTAAAGATTTATTCCAGACTCGATCGAAAGCCTTTGAAATGCAAGTGCAATGGCAAAGCTTTCGCCTAAGTTCCGAAAGGAGGATGATCAGGAGTCTGAAAGGTAGGTGAGAAGATCGCCAGTGGAGCGTCCCTGACGGAACCCATACTGACGATCAGAAAGAAGGTTGTGATAGGAAAAATGCTTTCAAATTTTTCTATTACGAACTGATTCGAAAGCTTTTGAGATACAGGATGTTACAGCAATTGGACGATAGTTAGTGGGTTGGGAATGGTTACCCTTCTTTAGGACTGGCTGAATGAGAGCAAACTTCCAGCAAGAAGAGAAGGTACAAGTTGATAGACAAAGGTGAAAGAGTTTGCCTAGGCAGGGTGTAAGCACAGAAGCACAGTTCTTGAGAACACCAGGAGGGACTCCATCAGGCCCATATGCCTTGTTAGTACTGAGGCCTGTGATGGCAGAAAATACATCAGCTGAAGAAATTTTAATATCATCCAAGAGGAAGTCAGAGGGGGGAAGTGATGGAGGAACAGCACCGGAATCATGTAAGGTGGAATTGGAGGAGAAAGTCTGAGTGAAGAGATCTGCTTTATCAGTAGAAGAAATAGCTACAGAGCCATCAGAGTAGAAAAGAGGAGGGAAGGATGATGAGGTAAAGTTGTTAGAAAGGTTTCTGGCAAGGTGCCAGAAGGAGCGGGAAGAATTCGGTTGGAGAGTTGAGAGCATTTAGTCCGATTGAAATTATTTTTATCAGAGTGAAGAACAGACTTACCACAATTCTGGGCAGAAACGTAGAAATGATGCGATTCAGGGGTGGGTTGGCTCCGGTACCTTTTATAGGCCCTCCCCTTGTTGTGGACAGCATTAGAATAAGCGTGATTAAACCAAGGCTTTCTTGCATTAGTCAAACGAAATGAGAAAGAAATGTATGCTTCCATGCCTGAGAGAATAACCTCTGTAATGCGCAAGACACACTTAGATGGCTCCTGGCCATGGAAGTAATAATCATTCCAGGGAAAATCAAAGAAGTACTGCCTGATGATCACCCAATCCCCAGCTCCAAAGTGCCACAGACGACGTGTCTTAGGAGGGTCCACAGGCTGTACCGGAGAGAGAGGACAGGTTAAGGTGATAAGGTTGTGATCAGAGGAGCCCAACGGAGAGGAAAGACTAACAGTGTAAGCAGAAGGATTGGTTGTAAGGAAGAGGTCAAATATGGTGCAGCTCTCTCCAAGGCGCTCAGGGATACGGGTAGGGTGCTGTACGAGCTGCTCTAGGTCAATGAGGATAGAGAAGGTGTAGGCTTGTTCACCAGGTGGATCAGTGAAAGGAGAGGAGAGCCAAAGGTGGTGGTGATCATTGAAATCTCCTTGAATGGAGATTTCAGAGAAAGGAGAAATGGATAGAATGTGTTCCATTGTAGAAGTAAGATTGTCGAAGAATTTTTGATGGTAGAATTAGGAGATAAGTAAACAGCGCAGATGTATTTAGTCAGATTATGACCAGAAAGCCAAAGCCAAAGTGTAGAGAATTCGGAAGAATCGAGTTCAGGAACACGAGAGGCTTTGAAATGAGTATAGAGAAAGTAGGAGGATTCAGAAAAGGGTCTGCTGTCAGTTGCCTCAGACAGCTGAGTCTCAGTTAGAAAAAGGTGAGGTTTAGAGAAGGAGAGAGGGTGCTCAACAGAACGAAAGTTAGAGGAAAGGCCGCGAATGTTGCTGAAATGATGAAGAAGAGAGTCAGAGAGTTGTTCCAGGCAGCTCGAGTCGTCACCGGGAGAGGGGCTGAAGGTGGGGGCATTTATGGTCCCCCCCCCCGAGGAACTCTGAGGCCACGTGTTGAGCTGCTATGATTTATTTTTAAATTTTGGAAAAGTAAGTGTAGTGTGTACTGTGCATGTACTGTAGTTTGGTGTTGATAGAGAAATTTGTATTGGAGAGCATGCTGGTCTACTCTCTGTGTTACTGAGACACTGAAAAAGTTCAGCAAAAGGGGATGGTCGGGACCTAGTCTCGAGGGCTGATGAAACGGGGGCTCCAGCTCTCCCTGTCATCAGTTTTCCATCCACCTTTGGAGTACTGCACTGCTAGACTGGTGCTACAGTCGTGTGTATATACCGGAATATATATTTCCGAATAAATATATATATATATATATATATATATATATATATATATATATATATATATATATATATATATATATATATATATATATATATATATATGTGCTGGAATGTACACACGACGACATCGCACACACCCACGCACGCACGCGCGCGCGTTATGCTGATTTCTCCTGAACATAGAAAAAACGCTCATGTAATATTATGAGCGTAATAGCCAGTATTTAATTGTTGGAATCTGCGCAAGAGAACAGAGTGTTAGAACAGGAAATCTTTAAAAAATCGATTTCATAGTGGAGCATGTCATTGCAACCCTCGGTACATTCCCTCGGAAAGCTGGGATTCCAAGAGGTTTCTTTTGTCTCATGAGGAAATATATATCAAAAAATAAAATCTTTTGAATGTATTTACTACACTCTGAAAGAATCTATTCTCTATCTCACACAGTGGAAAAGTTATTAGCCTTTGAAAACCATTGCGGTTGGGCGTGTCGTGCCACGCCGGATCGGGTCGTGTCGGGCAGCATATTTCTCAGCTGAACGTAAACATCGCATCACTACACTTGTGATATACTGTCTATATATATATATATATATATATATATATATATATATATATATATATATATATATATATATATATATATATATATATGTATATATATATATATATATATATATATATATATATATATATATATATATATATATATATATATATATATATATATATATATATATATATGTATATATATATATATATATATATATATATATATATATATATATATATATATATATATATATATATATATATATATATATGTGTGTGTGTGTGTGTATATATATATATATATATATATATATATATATATATATATATATATGTGTGTGTGTGTGTGTGTGTGTGTGTATATATATATATATATATCTATATATATATATATATATATATATATATATATATATATATATCATCAGCCATAACTAGTCCACTGCTGAACAAAGGCCTCCTCCAACCTTTTCCACGAATTCCTTGTCTGAGCCAATCTTTGCCACGTTTTCCCTGAAAATTTCTCTCTCTCATCTCTCCATCTTCTGTCTGGCCTTTTTCTGCTACGCTTACATTCTCTTGGTGTCCAGTCCGTCAGCCTCTTACTCCATCGGTTATCCCTTATTCTTGCTATATGGCCTGCCCACCTCCATTTCTGCTCTTTTATAACTTCTATAATATCTTTGACTTTATTATGCTCTCTCACCCAAGGTGATCTTTTCCTGTCTCTTAAAGATATTCCCAACATTGACCTTTCCATGGCTCTCTGAGAACGGATTTGTCTATTTTCCATTGATTTGTCAGTTTCCAGGTCCCACAACCATACGTCATAGCTGGAATTAAACATTCGTTATATAGTTTTCTATTCATACAAACTGGCAGGCTACTTTTCATAATGTTCCTATGTTTACTCGTATATATGTATGTATGTATGTATGTATATATGTATATTCGAATAACATAGCCGACTTTTCACACATGAAGATTGACTCCTAGTAGTGAGTGTTAAAAGTTATATACGTAACCAATTACTTCTAGAATGAGATTATTTGCCATTATGGCTGACTCATAGCGACTTTATTCAGCCTAGGAGAGACTTCTAGCAGTGATGTGGTTGACACAGATATTTCTTACCACAGTAATGTAAAAAAAAAAAAAAAAAAAAGTCAGCCGGAAATCATGATAACCACAATATACACACCTTTACGTATGTGGGTATAATTAATATAATCCAAAATGGCCCGATGTTAAGTCGATGCAAGAAACTAAGTGCCATTAAAGAGTCAAGTCCTTCATACCGAGGACACTTATTTTAATGTCATGGTATTTAGTTGGAGACGATTTTATTTAGCTTAAGGGAGACAATGCAAGCTGGCGAAGAGGAGGCACATGTAAGTGTCATTAACATATCATACTAGGGGTCTCTGCTTAGCTGAAAATGTTTGAAGAAAGTAAGAATATACTAAGAAAAAAGTCAGTGTTGTGAAAAGGTTTAGACAACGAGTCGCGCCCTAATATTTACCAGTCTAATATCTCCCTTTCCGATTCGATTCTTCACTAATATGACGCCTGTATATTTCGTTTTAGCTGCCAGTACTAGATTTGACTCAGGACAGACCCAGGTATCCAGGGGCGTGAATGCAGGCAATAACTATCCAGCACAGCTTGAAAAGTCCATCCTGTCTGTCTATCTGTCAATCTATCTGTCTTAGACGCCTTAATCAGGGACAGGATGACCAGAAACAAATCATCATGTCATTCTCTCTTTCGCCATCATGCTTCACTCTCTCCAGCTCAAACCCTTCCCCCCTCATATCCCTCTCCACTCCATTCCTCCGTCCATCCAAGGATGAATAATATCGTCTGTGAATAAAAAGAATATGGTATAAATATTTGCTCTTAGTTTAAAGGGTTTCGTCACTTTTTTGGCAGAATACTCAGTCCCTTTTAATGATATTTCATTCTGCTCTCGTAAGCACGATTGAGCCACTTAATATCGCCCCCCCCCCTCCTCTCTCTCTCTCTCTCTCTCTCTCTCTCTCGTTGGAGACACTTAGAATTTTATTTTTGACAGACCATAGGATTTTATTCAGATGAACGACGTGTCTCCCAGTGAACGGGACTAAGAGCATAAATATTATTCACCGGTGCTTTATATAGAGCTCACAACTAGAACGAAATCCAATATATTTCATGCCTGCTAATGATGAACAAATTTATTTGGCTAAATGAGACCCTTCGTATGAACGGGATTGACTGCAATACTATTACTTGCAAAAGCACAGTTTTTACGTGTGTAGCGAGACACCAGGCGCATGTGAGCAATGCTAGCTTCTCTTGTTGCAGTAGTAGTAGTAGTAGTAGTAGTAGTAGTAGCAGCAGCGGTAGCAGTAGTTGTAGTAGTAGCAGTAGTAGTAGTAGTAGTAGTGGTAGTAGCAGCAGTGGTGGTGGTGGTGGTGGTGAAGGTAGTTGCTGCTGTTGTTGAGAGCTTTGAAACAAACCTTCACTGCACTCAAACCATTAATACTACAGCATCAGAATTTTTACCTGACCCGTAGCACCGACTCTCAGTCGATCTGCATAAAAATCCAATTACCTCTTCCAAGACTCACATCTAATGCTCGCGCAAATTTTGATCTAAATAGGATTAGGCATTTGAGGGATATTCTGAAAAAGAAATCCCAACTATTTAAAATTGTGCAGTAGATCGGAATGATATTGGTGCACAACTGACACGGAAAAATCTGAGACCAGGGACGAGAGCTGTTGGAAAAATATCACATGAATTTTAACTCCGCTGGTAAACCTGAATTCTTGTGGATGCTAGATATCCATTGCTTGTAACATTTCCTAGTAGGTGTTGTTTTTATGCTCATATCTTATTGGGGCTTCAGAAGCTATAGTGCTGATTTCGGATATTATCGTACCCTAACAGCGTGATGCTTTTTTGATAGACTGTACAGAGGTACATAGATACATAATGTAGAAAAGGGGTTCGACCACAGTAGCCATGCTTTCGTCGTCGCTAATAAATTGCATAAAGGGCTCATCGCACTGAAAGGGTAAAAGCATATTGGATAGAAGTCTTATACTCCCTTAAACTCTACTTGGCCCAATCATTCCCACCTTAATAGCCTGCAGCTCAATAGCATAAAACAAAAATAATAAACAATGCTACGGCCCTACATTTTCCATAGCACTTTTTCGTAACTAGCATCATATGCAGGTGTTAATCTCTCGTTACAATGAACATTCAGATGAAGAGATGGCAATTTCAGGCCAGTTTAGTGTAAAAAGAGTATAGTAATTCTCGGGGCCAAACAGCCAACCACACAAATCACAAGAGTTGGCAGTGTTTGTAGTGGCTTCGTGGGCGACACAAACACTGGAATAGCTACAGTAAACTTGTTCCATCTCTCTCTGTTTACTGTTGGGTCTCTGTTATGATTCAACGATGTGGCACAGAAGGATTGTTGGTTGTCTTGCTGCAGGAGGATATGTGGCAAAGAAAAAAAGAAAGAAGGGAGGTACCAAGAGAGAATGTGAAAAGAGGTGAGATGGAAATAAAGAGAGACAATGAGTTAACATTCTCTCTCTCTCTCTCTCTCTCTCTCTCTCTCTCTCTCTCTCTCTCTCCTACTATTGTATCTTTTTTAAGACTCAGTTGTGTGAAAAGAAAGAAAGTTGCTTCTCTGGCTTAAGGAGAATAGATGGACGAGAAAGACAAGGATAAAAGAAGTAAAAAAAAAAAAGGAGAGAATTAGGAAGAGGAAAAACGTATGAGTAGGAAGAAGAGAATAGGAGGAAGAAGATGGGAGATGAGGAGATAGGAAAAGATGAGAAACAAAGAAGGATGAAGGGACAATGAAAGTAGATGAGAAAACAAGGGATGAGAATAGGAGAGATGCGACGGCAAGGAGAGGGAGGGGAAAATAAACAAGTAAGGGGAGAGAAGAAAGGAAGCTGAGTAGGTGTGAAAATAACGAAAAATAGGAGAAAAGATATGAAGGGAGAGGAAAAGTGGAAGTGAAAGAGGATGAAGAGAGGAGGTGGGTAGAAAATGGAAAATGTAGTAGGGAAAGAAAAAAAAAAAGAAAATGGGAGTGAGAGAAGAGGGCCGCATGACATTTGGGTGCGAAATCCAATTTGCTGTTATTTCATTTCGACGCCAGTATACCACTTCATTTGGGCGCCAGTATACCACTTCATTTGGGCGCCAGTATACCACTTCATTTGGGCGCCAGTATACCACTTCATTTGGGCGCCAGTATACCACTTCATTTGGGCGCCAGTATACAACTTCATTTGGGCGCCAGTATACCACTTCATTTGGGCGCCAGTATACCACTTCATTTGGGCGCCAGTATACCACTTCATTTGGGCACCAGTATACCACTTCATTTGGGCGCCAGTATACAACTTCATTTGGGCGCCAACATGTCGTTACTAACCTAACATAACCCAACCTAAATTACTCATATGTTAGCAAACCTAACCCAACCTAAATTACTCACGTATTAGCAAACCATTTTTCAAACCGTTTATAACACATTGTAGCTGATTATAGGTAAGATAATATATGTTAATTCGGCGCACACTACTCTATTTACCAGCCGCGATAGCGAAACTGGTATTGTTTTCAGTTTGTCTGCCTGTGTGTCTGTCTGTGTGTGTGTCTGTGAGTCTGTTAGCACGATAACTTTGCAGCGGCTCAAGATATCATCACAAATTTACAGGTTTATGGTAGGGATGATAATCTCTTACGAGTTTTATTTTGAGTTTGTCAGTGTGACTGTTAGCACGATAACTTCGCAACCGCTCAAGATATCTTTACAAAGTTTTACAGGTTTGTAGTTGGGATGAAATTCTCCTACGAGTATCATCTTCAGTTTGTCTGTGTGTCTGTGTATCTGAAAGCACGATAACTTCGCAGTCGCTCAAGATAGGCTATCATCTCAAAATTTTACAGGTGTGTAGTAGGGATGAAAATCTACCAGTTCGAAACTGGTGAAAGTAGGTCAAGGTCGGGGTCATATTCCGAGCCGCGCTGGATATGTATCAGCTCGCGGCTGGTGTGATTCTCCTCTCGGGGAGACCTCTAGTTTAACACATCATCCAAATGAAATATAATGTGCCCCCAACTAAAATATTTTTCTCACAAATTATATGTTAATACGCCCTTATGAAATGTGCTGTAAAGAGAAATCTTGTGAGGGGGGATTCATTTTTTGTTTTCATCCTCTTGTTTTGTCGTGACGTCTCTCTCACTGCCAGGTGACAAAGCAAGAAGAGACAGAAAAAGAGAGGAAAAGAGAGGATAGGAAATGACAAGAAGAGAGAGAAGAAAAGATGAAACAGAATAACAAGAAGGAAAAGTGCTGAAATAAGAAGACAGAAAAAGAAAAGTAAAAAAGGAAATGGACATGGGAAAGAAAATGTAGACAATGTATTGAGGCGAGGAGAGAGAGAGAGAGAGAGAGAGAGAGAGAGAGAGAGAGAGAAATAATATAAAAGGAGGTGATGGAGAGGAGAGGAGAGAGACAACAAAAGCACATGAAGAGAGACGAAGTGACTTAAAGAGACAAGGAAAGAGTGTCTGAAGAGAATTGAAGAGATAATGACAGGCGACAAAAAGAAGAGAGTTCTGAAGGAGAGAGAAAGTGAGTCGTAAAGAGGGAATTAGAGAGTAGATATGGAATGAGAGGAATATAATTAGAGACAGGGGACAAATAAGGAGAAAGTTGTTGAGAGAGAAGGAGACCGGGATGTAAAAAGAGGCAGTGAGAGAGACGTTACGACAAAACAAGAGGACGAAAACAAAAAATGAATCCCCCCTCACAAGATTTCTCTTTACAGCTCAATAACAACCTTTGTCACCCCTCCTGTATATATCCTCTCTCTCTCTCTCTCTCTCTCTCACACACACACACACACACACACACACACACACACACACACACACACACACACACACACACACACACACACACAAGAAAAACAAAACAGTTTATGATAAAAGTTGGCTGTAACAGAGACTAGTTTATTCATGACGTTGGAGGGGACGCCTTCACGAGGTGCATAGATATAACCGAGCGGCTCCACTGCCAGATTATGCAAACATCCCTCAGCTCCTTCCATACTCACCAGGAAGGAAGATGATGAGCTGCAATAGGAGGGCAATATCAACCTTTGGTCTACCTTTTTCACATTCAGATGAACCTGTGGTTGAGACTGCTACAACTGCAACTACTGCTAAATGCCATTCACTTTAACCTTCGGAAGCTTTTCGTCCTTTTGTTGCCCATTTCAAGTAGTTTGACGGCAGAATAAGACAGTGCTACGGCCCTCCGTCATTTCCATAGTTCGTACTCGTGACAAGCACCATATTTTAATGTTATTCTATTGTTACACATCATTGAAGACGGTCAGAAGGTAATTTTACACAAAGTTAAAGTAAACAGAGTATAGGATCCTTTACATATGCGAGCCTTGGCGGAGGACTTTATCACTGAAAGTTTGCGATGGTCCAACTTAGTTATTTTTTCCTCACAAACTCCGGGTTCACTAAATTCCATTAACTTCAGCAAAGACATGGTGCACGTACTGGCAGGGGTGAAAAACTATGCCTAGACTTTTTACGGCGAGGGTCCAACTAAGGTATTTGAATTTAGGCAATTCCTGTTAACTACATTCAGCAGACCTTATACCTGGCGGTTAGGGCCTGTGCCATCCTCTCACTTCATGTGGTGCTGCCTTCGGGTGACTACACTGAGTGAGCGGCCAAGTGGTTTCTTGTAAATAAGGAAACTATTTACTGTGTTAAGTGGTAACCATATAACCAAATAACACCTGGTGGTTTAGTGGGCTAATGCGTTCCAACCGGACTGAGCCCATAAGGGCTTATGTTGGTGGAGTGACTGAGTTTATTGCACACATAATGCCACTCAGGGGCAATTGAGAATGGTCACTCTTGCCATAAATATCGGTAATGAGTAGTCTATCCTCAGGTTTCTACACACAAGATAGGGCAAAGAACTGGGTGATGGATGATGGATGAATGAAAGCCATATTCAAGCAGAGTTAATCCTTTCAGCCTGAGGAAGTATTTTTCATGTTAATCTTGCTGTCCCCTGCACCACAGCATACCCATCAATTTTATGCATCGGTTTTAGTGCCATATAGTCCTCTTGGGCTTGGTGCTAGTCCTTATTACTTACTTACTTACTCATGCTCTCCCCTTGGTCGTGGTGGTCGAGTACCTGGCATTGCTAACTATGAAGCCGCTGCTCTGATACTGCCAGGGATCGATTCCTGGTGCGGACAGCTGACGCCGCTCGACTCAGGTGTCCATCCACTCTAGGTAGGTTAGTAGGTATAATGAGTACTTAGGGTAATACTTACGGAAGGTAATAGTGGTAACCTGCAAGATACAGTGGCCTTGTGTAGCCTGCCACAGATTTGAAGGCTTTAGATATGGGGATGAACACCTTAGCTAAGCGCCTCATGAGGCCTACTTCCAACCTTGCCTATACTTCACCTCCAAACTATGTTATTCAAATTAAGACTTAACTAACGGGTAGGCTTGTACACAGCCTTCATTAACCCTTTTACCACTGTGGGGGTGCTGGAGAGGGACGCCTTCATGTGGTGACACTGATATAGCTGCGTTATGGAGTTGCCCGGTTATACAAACTATCCTCATCTCCCTCCCTATCCTACAAAAGGAGATTGGGGAACTGGGGTTAATGGCACCAGTATTAACACTCTCAGGCTCTTATGACTCAGTCAGCTGAAGGAAATCATCTGACATAATTTTGTGCTGTCTCTAAAAATCTATCTAGAGCCAGACACCATAACCCAGTAAATGTAGGCCGTTTGTCTTTGAGTTTGTGGGTTAACGGGGAGAGGCAGTAATCCTCCGCCAACCCATCTGCTGACACGTAGGGAACACTTATGGGTTGGTTATATGGTTACCATCCAACGTTGTAAACGGTTTCCTGGCTCACATGAAACCATTTTCTTGTCACTCAATGTAAAGCCGCCTGAAAGGGAAAGAAGAGTAAAAAAAAAAAGCGACAGTAAAGAGGGGAGAAATAAGAAGAGCGAGGGTAAACACAGAAAAATAATGATAGAGGTAAAAAATGATGTAGACAGCACTGTATCAAGTGAGTGGATGATGGCCGCCACCACCTACCACCTCCCTAAAAATGCACTTCACATAAAATACTTATTCACTAAAATGAAATAATATCTTGTTTGTAATTATCTTTGCTTTTGTGTTTTTTTATGACCAAAGGAAAACAAGGACAATTGTAACTTTATTATATTAGATATTCTCACTTTGTCATAATTCACTTTTGTTTGCTAGATGTTGCATCCATATGTTAATGGCAAAAAATGAATCAGTATTTGGGAAAAGCTAGTGAATATGTTATGACGAAGATGAGGAAATGAGTATGTGAAAATGAGTAAATGAATATGTAATAATGAGTTACTGAGTATGTGAAAATCAGTTTGTGAATATGGTAATGGTGAAAAATGAATCGGTATATGAAAACAGTTTCTGTTTTTGTTGATGATGAGTAACTTAGTATGCGATGACTGAATTACTGAACAAGGTAATGGTGAAAATGAATTACTAAACTTGTTAATGGTGAAAATGAGTTACTGAACATGTTAATGATGAAAATGAGTTACTCAACTTGTTAATGGTGAAAAATTACTGAATATGCCAATAGAGAAAGTAATGAGTTACCGAATGCCAGTGGTAAAAATGAGCTACTGAGTATGTGGATGGAGAGAAATTAATTAAAGCACATGTTAATGGTGAAAACTGGTACTAATGGTGAAAAAACTAATTACAGGAAATGTAGACGGTGAAAAATTGGTGGAAGAAAATGTGAGTTACTGAATGTGTTGTTACTGATAAATGAATGATTGATTACATGCAAAAAATAAAAAAAAAAAACAATAAATATAAAAAACATAAGGAAAAAAGGAAAAAGATAAAATCTCATACACCATGAAAGGATTTACTTCTTTAAACTGTTAAGGTTTTCTGTTAGTTTGTTTTTCGCCACACTAGACGATTTAAGTGAACTTATGAATGATGTATTGAAAGGGTTAATGAAGACTGTTTCTAAATCTCCATTTTGTGCTACCTTCCTGCGATTTTATTCAGTTTAAAAGAAGAAAATCGAGGAAAGATAGCAATTTTTTTTGTTTTTTTTGTAGCTGTTAAACGTCATGTACAGGATTATTGTCATTACTACTACTACAACTACTATTACTACTGCCGCTCCTGTTGCTGTTATAGAAATATTATGAGGAAGGAGTCTGTATGATATATGGAAAGAGTAAGAATGGGCAGACGGGAGAGGTGTGAAATGAATATGGATATGATATGTGGAGTGGAGGTGAAGCGAGTTGTCAGAGGGATTGTGGTGTGCTGGTGGAAGGTGACGCTCGGATGGGAGGTGCCTGGAGTGGAATGAGAGGTGTGGAGTGCTTGTGGAGAAGACGGGATGTGGAGCTGGAGGTAGAAACAACTGAGGGAAGTTGGATTAGATGTGGGTGATGATGTGTGGGGTGCATGTTCTAGAGTGGAAGGGGCAGGTATGGAGTGGATATGGATAAGCGAAGAAGTGGAGGTGGATAAGGCTGTAAGGGGGAGCGTGGAAGGTATGTGGATAGTGAAGTGGGGAAGGAGGGAGTGGGGTTAGAGGAGAGAAGAGAAAATAAGAAAATGTGAGGCGAAAAGACAGGAGGGAGGAGAGAAGGAGACAAGGTCAGAAGTTACATAAAAAAAAAAAGTAGGAAGAATAGGAATTACAAAGAATAAAAGCAAGGGAGGGAGAGAGAGAGAGAGAGAGAGAGAGGGGGGGGGAGGAAGGAAGAGAGAAATAGACAGGAGGAGAGGAGGTAACTGAGATGACAAGGAGGAGGTCTGAAGATAGAGGTGGATGGCTTGTGAGTGGTGTGATGTGGAAGAAGGCTGGTACGGGTGGAAGAGAGATGTGGAGTGGTTGTGGACGGTGTCTGAGATGAATAGAGAGACTCTGAATAAAGACGGATATGGAAGTGGAGGTGTGGAATGGAGAGGCATATGGGTAATTTGGTGTGGATGGTGGAGTGTGGAAAGGTCGAGTGAAAGAACTAATGCCCGTGTTCTAGATGTGTGTGGGGGGGGGTAGTACTTTATCCTTAGCGACTTATTTCACTTATTTCAAGTTAGCACCCTTGTATGTTAATTACATCCCTTTAATATCGACATAATTTTCATAAGTAACATGCAGGAGGATACTGTAGAGTAACGCGCAGAGTAAATCATGATGAAAAAAAGTATCAATAGAATTTCCAAACCCACTGGCATTAAGACACTAAGAGGCGCTGACGAGCAGCCTGCACGTGGTGGCACTGTTCACTTTCGGTAGATCAGCTACGGTGTTCACTTGGGAGCCAAACATTCTGGTATTTCCCTTCTCCTCGCAGTGGGAAGGAACCTTGTCCGACCCTAGTGAGGGAAAGTCTACTACATAGGGGTGCCAAATTCCTGCTTGGTGTATGTACTGTACTGTACTTGTAAGACGGCCCCTTAGAAGTACTTGTCTACCTGTGGTTGACATCTCTACTAGGCCAGACAGACAGGGGTTCCAACAACAACAACGACATGAACAACAGCAATGACGACGACAACGACGACTGGAGACAGGTTGTGGAGACGATAGGTAAAGTTGCAAAGAGTTAGACGAAGTAAAGAAATATAGATCGTGAAATTAGAAAATGAAGCTGATGGCGGTGTGTGACAGGGGAGATTCAAGGTGTTAACTGAAGGATGCTGAAACTATTAATAACACAGATTAAATCCCAGTAAAGTCTCTCACTGATACAGAGGAAATAAGGAAGGATTATCCCAAGGCTAATCGGATGTGTGGTCTATTTTTTCTGGGCAGTTTAATACAGATCTCCTGTATTTGTGTGTGTTCTTCCGCTTTCTGGATCACACCCACCCCAGTTACAGTAATGAAATAGTTAAGATGGTAATGATGATGATGTGCTTGATGTTTTCTCTGCTGCTGCTGATGCTTAGGAGATGGTGATGGTGGTAGTTATGATTATGATAAAGAAATAGTTTATGATGACGATGATAAGCTTCATGCTGCTGCAGCTAAAGATGATAAGAAAGATGATGATGATGATGTGATGATGATGATGATGATTAAATCAAGAATAGCGGTGGCGATGATGATGATGATGATAATGATGATGATGATGATGGTAATGAATATGATGATGGTGTTGATGATCAAAGATAATACATTAACTACTGGCAATTAATTAATATGGACGGGGCTCGAACAAGGAATTTCCGCTTTACCGTCTCAGGGATAGGGAGGGTTACGTGCAACAAATGACTCTGCAATATGAACAACTGCAAAACTGCCATGACAAGGGAAAGCCGCTTAGATTGTTTACATTCACTTACCAAATTAATTCTCTCTCTCTCTCTCTCTCTCTCTCTCTCTCTCTCTCTCAGTATCAAACCCACCCTCATTATATATGTACTTAATTATTCATATCCATGTATGTAAACAGTATGTGGTATGTGTGGACATGAGGAAGCTTAACAAGTTCTGTTAAACAGTTTAGGCAAATTTAACCAAAACAAGATTCCCACATTTCGACAAACCTGGACACATGAATCAGTAGGAGTCAAAACAGCTGAAGGAAAAAAACATTATGTCAGTGTGGAACATTTGCACATATATTGGTGCATGTGGATGACTGGAAATAGTAGCTGCAGCTCTTGTTTCATCTCAGTGTGAACCCGACAGACTGCAGGACGAAATTATCACCCTTCTGCAGCTCATCATCCTCCGTTTGGGGGATAGGGAGGAGCTGAGAGATTTTCGTATAACCGGGCATATCAGTGTCACCACTTGAAGGCGTTCCTCTCCAGCACCATGACTAAAAATAACAACCTAAAATAAAAATCTTTTCATTCTATGATGCCTAGCACACTGTATTTTAGATGCTAGAAAATAACAGACACTCAGTATTAAGACCCATTCATACTGAGGTACCTAAGCACAATGAACCTGAATTGACAGAAAAGACAGGGGAGAGAGCCATTATAGAAAGCCAAAATCAAGACTTGTCTAGATTCAGGGGTTAGATGCAAACTTCGTTAAACCTTTCAGTACTAGAGTATTGTAATTCCAGTAGCATCGTACAGAATTTGAACTTAGACTCTGCTCGAAGGGCAGATTTTACTAGTGAGAGAGTAGTAGAAATGACTTATTCGAGAGGAGCATGAATAGTAACGCCGAGAGAGACAAATGAGGAAGTTCGAGAGCCTTGGAATACTAATGTGAATGTACGAGAAAGCTCAGTGCTGAAGAGGGACGCCTTCGTGTGGTGGCGGCTTTACTGCCTGCTTATATGAACGTCCTCTTGCTGTTTCACTCTCTCAAAAAAGAAGGATGGTGGAATGCAGGGGGGAGGGAGCTTCATTCCTGCAGTTCATTGGGTTTACATTTCAGATGAATTTTAGGCTACTACTACTACAACAACTACTACTACTACTACTACTACTACTACTACTGCTACTACTACTACTACTACTACTACTACTACTACTGCTGCTGCTGCTGCTACTGCTGCTGCTGCTGCTGCTGCTGCTACTGCTGCTGCTGCTGCTGCTGCTGCTACTGCTACTACTACTGCTACTACTACTACTACTACTACTACTACTACTGCTGCTACTACTACTGCTATTATTACTACTACTACAACTACAACTACTACTACTACTATTACTACTACTACTACCACTACTACTGCTACTACTGCTACTACTACTGCTACTACTACTACTACTACTACTACTACAGGAAAGAGCTGTGAGGAATACCCAGGGATGGTTTGGCCCTGTGGAGCGGATGGAGAGCAAGACACTGACTAGGAGAGATAATAATGGGAGATGTGGAAGGGGAAATGATCGAGAGGGTCACCAAGGAAGAGGTGAAGGCATGGGGTGGTGAGGTATATGAATGGGTGAGGCGTGAGCTGGAGGAAGTGCAGCTTGATGGCAGAGGATAGAGGATGGAGGAGAGGCTTTGTTCCTGGCCACCCCTCGGAGACTGAGGTGTATGGCTGTAGAGAGAGACTAACGCCCGTAGTCTTGAAACTCCTGCTCATAGTTTAAGGCTAAGGCCGTAAGAGATCCTCCCTAAATTGAGTAGAATCGCCTGGTGATTGTTTAGTTATAGTGATAAATAGGTCATAGTGTTGAGGGGGACAGTAGTAACAGTAATAGTAGTCGTAGCAGTAGTAATAGTAGTCGTACTGCTAGTAGCAGTGTAGTAGTAATAGTGGCAGTAATGTAGTTGTAATAGTATGGTGGTGGTGGTAGTAGTAGTAGTAGTTATTGTTGTTGTTGTTATTGTTGTTGTTGTAGTAGTAATTGCAACCCCAGGCTCATCTAAACGTGAATCCGATGGACTGCAGGCTGAAGTGGCCTTCCTCCACCAATCCACTATTCTATTTTCCAGGGACAGGGAGGGAGCTGAGGGACGTCTGTATAACCGGGCAGCAGAGCCGACCGGTTATGTCGGTACAACCACGAGAAGGTGCCCCTCTTCAAGCACCATTGAAGGGAATAATGTTCGGAATCAAGCAACCGTGAAAACAACAAATATTTACAATGATTTTATTGTAGCACGATGGGTATCAGTCACAATGTAATGACGAAAATTCCCAAGTCTCTGCTTACTGACGGAAACAGTGAACCAGTATCATTACACACACACACACACACACACACACACACACACACACACACACACACAAGCACATATAGTGCTTGTGTGTGTGTGTGTGTGTGTGTGTGTGAGAGAGAGAGAGAGAGAGAGAGAGAGAGAGAGAGAGAGAGAGAGAGAGAGAGAGAAACTTTACTAACTCATAAAGTCGCTATAAAAGGAAGGCTTTAAGAGATGAAGAGGGATCGGAACTATCCCTATACTCAGAGATCCACATTCTCATGGACTTACAAGACTCTTTACCACTTCTTCGTGACTAGTTTTATTTCGGTATATGCAGTGTTCACGTCTGCTGTACAATGATCTTATTTTTATTTTTGTGATCTTTGGGTCTCTGCTCCTCTCCGTTTTTCTTATACTCTTTTTTTTTTCACTAACTTGGCCTAAAATTGACGCCTCTCCATCTTGAACGTTAACTCATGACGGAATGCTATGGATGGGATGCACAGCTGTAGCATTCTTTTTTTACCACCGAGCTACTTCAGATAAACTGCAAGAAAGACGAATGTGTGTGCCTGCGTAAGGTGAAATGAGTAGTTTTTATCTGCATGTGGTGCATTGGCCTCTTTGTGTTCCATATTCAGTTGCCACGGGCTCTGGAGGTGCTCTCGTATCTCGTTTTACCTAGTTTATTTCCCCCTGAAGGAGCTTTGACCCTTTTAGTGTGATGACATGTTTCTTTTTCACTTTATTCTTGCCCTCCTCAGACACCTCTGCTTGTCTTAGAGAGATTTAACAACTGAAGGAGGAGCTAGGACGGAGAGATACAGAGTTACCTCAGTTGGCGGAGGTAATGTATTCACCCGTGTCTCTATTGTATCTTTATCTGTCTGTGTACATGTTATTTCAAAGAATTTTCCTTGGATTGCAATGAAATTTGACCGATGGGAGGGCAGTGGGTCAAAGAAGAGTTGATTATATTGTCAGGTGGATCCGAATGCTGATGCATTTATAAATAATAAATTTTGGGGGGTTGGTGGAGGTAAGCGTTCTCTAAGATTGTTTAACATGGCAGGCAACAACCGTAGAATTAACTGAATAGACAAGACCTTAAAAGAATTTAAGGTAGCAAAGAAGTACAGCACTATATAAAAATTCAATTGGCTTTGGCGGAGGTGTGTGCTTTCTTAGTGCTTACTAGTTTTTGTAGATGTCTCTTCCCCGTCCAAGACACTACCCCGTCACCTATTTCCCATCCCCACACCCACACCACGGAGGGAGGCATTTTTCTTCTCTTATTTTATGGTGTTAAAAAAAGTAACATACACGTCCCGTAGCACACTGCTTGTCCATGAGTAATACAGTATTTACTAAACTTTTCCTTTCAAAGTATTAGAGAAATTTGAAGGACTAAAAGATGGCTTTACACCTTCACTTTGATGACGTATTTTTCCAGTTACTCGGCTACCACCAGAAAGTTTGAGTCAGTTTACGATACATTTCTTTTACTGAAAGTGGTGGAAAATACTGCATTTAAAATCTCTAGTTCCACACAGGTATCTCAAGCTGAATAAAATTGTCTGTAACAGCACAGAGAGAGAGAGAGAGAGAGAGAGAGAGAGAGAGAGAGAGAGAGAGGGGGGGCTGACACGAACAAGCTAGGAAAGTTTGAGAGCTACTTGGCAGTCATGATCCTTAATGAATAATTCAAGTCAAAAATCCCTTTACATGTCTGGTGTTCCAAGCTAATTAATCCAGCTTCTAATCTCTCACACTTCTCCTGGTCCGCCCGGCAAGCTCGTGTAAACTTTTTTTCCCCTTACATTTCTGGTGCTGTGAATTAATGAAGGAAGATACCAGCCTACGTGATTATTCGTTCTTTGCATAGTTGGGATCTCTTTTGCTTCTGATATTCTTTATTCGTTTGTCGTTGTGATATAAACTAGACAATGGACACCTTTGACAGCAGCACCCTCCACCGGAATGTCCTAAAGGGAAATAATAAATTACTGGTACAGCCTTTAAAAGACAGCCTTCTGTTTCACAGGTCGTCCCAGTACAGCTAACTACCAGGTACCCTGCCCTGCGCCGCCCTCAGATTTACGGCTATTTCAGCACGACGCAAGTACGTGATCGAGTAGCGCTTAATGCTGTGTATAATTCTCCGTATATGTACACACAATCAAAGAAGTATCGTTACAGGGGGGTCCGATGAGTTTCATACTGAACAATCCAGTTGTCTCGGTAGGGTTGGAGGAAGGCTGTTATCAAACGTTTCATTCGTAGTGTCAGTTTGTATCGCGCAGAAGGTGTAACGATACTTTTTTTGAGTGTGTGTACTCCCGAGGAAAGTTCCGCGTTATACACTTGCTCACCACTTCGAAATAGTAAATGTGAGGCAAGTGGTGGCGAAGAAGTAGCCAACATTTATCTATCTGGTAACTGTGTGAGAAGGATGGGGATGGAAGAGGGAGGGGTAGGAACTATCAGCTCCTCCAGCCCGCCTCCTCCCTTAACCTCTTCCCTCCCACAGGGTGGTACCAGATACTTGAGTGTCTGGCTACTGCGTGGTTGTCTCACGCATAAAGTTTCCGAATTGGCAGGCAGGTGTATAAGGCAGAACTTTCCTCGTCTGTACGTAGGTATGCAGGTATGCAATATTTTACCCTGCCTCTGTGTGGTACATTTAGAGCTATTAGGACACAGAAAAGGTACGAGGTCGAATAGCACTCGGTTATTGTGTGTGTGTGTGTGTGTGTGTGCGTGTGTGTGTGTAATTCACCAGGTCTGTCAGGATCACCTGATGGTCGTGATCGTCAGCTTTTACCCTCCCGGAAGGGAGCTGAGAGCTCATATAGTCCGATCTAAGGGCAAGGCTGTGACCTTCACACATGCACACACCCGTCCCCTTGCTCCAGGGGGACAGTAACCACCCACTTCGTCAGTGAAACTTTTCGCAACCTGAGCGAGGCGCGAACTCCCGTCTACCAGATGGCAAGCGAGAACGTTACCACTGCACCAGCGAGCGGTGTGTGTGTGTGTGTGTGTGTGTGTGTGTGTGTGTGTGTGTGTGTGTTTGTGTATGTGTGTGTGTGTGTATGTGTGTCTGAATGTATGCAATGTTTTGGTCTGCTCATTGTCTCATATTTGTGCCAGTTGCCCACAGACTGCTATTTCTTGCTGTTTTCCATGCAGAGCCCTCGCGGTGTGTTGTGGTGTGTTGTGTCCGCACTGTGAGAAACACCTTCTCGCAGTGTCCTTGTTTTTTTTTTTTTCCCTAGCGGTTTCAAACTCCGCAAGACATCGCAAGATTTTGAACGTGTTCAAAATTCCTACAGATTTCAGCTGAAACCGCTAGAATTAAATTAAATTAAGTTAAAAACCTTTATCTCCACAAAAAGCGGCTGGAAGGCGCAATAAACCACAAGAACATTCGCACTGTGCGTAGGGCTTGCGCAACGTTGCGCAACGAAACACAAGGAATTTTCGACAGTTTTATGGGAACTTCTGGGACCCTTGTATGTTAGAAGGGCCCTGCTTTCCTGACTTCTGGGGGAATACACGGTCACCAGTTGGTATTCTGTATCTCACTTTTGGGTTTAACCAATTGAGTTCTTGGAACAGCTCCGTGTACTCTCTGAAAAAAAAAAAAAAGTTCTTGAATTAAAGCTTTGTACTGGCCATACATGCCCCTTCTTAAGAGCCAGGGTCTTACCCACCACTTCCTCTTCTGCTGTTCCTTCTGACGTCGTCTCTTCCTCCTCCTCAGTACCACACCCACACAGGCAGCAGCCAGGCATAGATATTCGTCATCCTGGTACACATTGACAATGTCCTGGTCCATATTGACACTTTTGCAAGGTCTTGTATGGAGGTCCTCTCTCTTTTCTGTCTGGAAGTGAACTTGAAATCTGCCCCGGTACACCCAGTACAAATATACTCTTGGAAATGAAGGGCAGATTTGTGGTCATTTTCTGTGATTTCTTGTGAATTCTTGCTATCGATTGCGCTGTGAACAATTGCAGTCTGCAAAGCAGCGCAAGACAAAAAATAAACCACACAAACCACAGATTTTTGTGGATAAAAATAGCAACAAAATTCCTCAAGAAACAGCTAGAAATCGCGGTCTGTGGGCAACTGTCTTTACGGCTATTCGGGCACGATAGAATTATGCGGTCAATTAAAGCTCTTTCACAGAGTATTTCAATATGTCTCTGTATACATGTGCAGGTACGTACAAATGTAAGCCCCACAACTCTCAACGCACACCCCATTAGTCTCATCCTTCAAACCTGTTCAGTGACTAAGCCAGTTAGTGAGTGGGTGACTCTGAGATCTGACAGCTCTGGTTGCGACAAAAACGCAAAACTTCAATCGACAGTTGCTTCACATTAACTTAGCCCAGATTATCGTCCTTTTACGGTGTACTCGTATTTCACGTAGCAGAAAGAGTTAGTACTACGGTTCTGCAACCTTTCAGTAGCACTTCTTCGTGACTGATATCATATTAACCTAATGTTCTTCGTCACTAATACCATATTAACCAAATGTAACGATATAACATTCACAATAGAGAGATGGCAATTTTACTACAAAGATAAGTGAAAGACTTACAGATAAAATATGTTAGCATTGCAATACATCACTAGCTTTTGACGTCGGTGAACCGTCTGGGTTCTAAACTAATGAGGCAAAAATCCGATTCTTCTTTCTGATTGACTTCCATTACCGTTCCATGGCTTCATGAAGTTTTCAGAACTCTAGGACGTCTGAAGCGTTTGAAAGTGAGCGTAAAAAAGGTACAATTTATCGTGACAGAATGAATGACAGAAAACAGAAATGTCTCAGGGGCAGATCAAAGGCCCAGGGCTGAGAGAGAGAGAGAGAGAGAGAGAGAGAGAGAGAGAGAGAGAGAGAGAGAGAGAGAGAGAGAGTGGCATATTTTTTTTCTTTCTTTGGCGACCCGAAAAAGTTAGGAAAGTTTGAGAACTATTTGGTAATCGTAATCCTTAATGAATAGTTCAGGTCAAAAATCCCTTTACATGTCTGGTGTTCCGAACTAATTAATCCAGCTTCTAATCTTCATCACTGTTTCTGATTCGCCTGGCAAAGCTCGTGTTAACAGTTTATTCCTCTTACATGTCTGTTGCTGCGAATCAATGAAGGAAGATACCAGACCACGTGATTGTTTCTTCTTAGCTTAGTAGGGATCTCAATGCTTCTGATGTCTTTCATTCGTCTGCCGTTCCGAACTAAACAAGAAAAAGGACACATATGACAGGCGCAATCCCCCCCCCCCCTCCCACGAATATTCTTAGGGGAAACAGATAATTAATTACTGGTTCAGCACTCATATGACAGTCAGCTGATTCATAAGTCATCGCAGTACAAGTAACTGCCCAGTGCTGTGTCCTACTCCGCACTGTCAAATTTACAGTTATTCCGGCACAGCATAGGTACACGATCGAATGGCACTTTATTCTGTATATTTCTCTGTGTGTAGGTATGTAGGTATGCAGTATTTTATCCTGCCTCTATGTGTCATATTTGGAGCAGTTAGGGCACAACGCAGACATGAGGTCGGCTAGTATTTTGTACTGTGCCTTTCTTTGTGTGTATGCATGTATATAGGTATACAGGTATGCAGTAATTTGCCCTGGCCCTGTGTGTCATATTTAGAGCTTTGGGGCACAACGAAGGTACGTGGTCGAACGGTACTCGGTTATTGAGCATTTGTGTGTGTGTGTGTGTGTGTGTGTGTGTGTGTGTGTGTGTGTGTGTGTGTGTGTGTGTGTATACAATGTTTTGCCCTTCGTATCATATTTGCTGCTATACCGACACAACGCAATTACGCAGGCAGCTAAAACACTTCCACAGTCTATTTTTGTATATGTGGGCATATATATACAATTATGTATAAATGTATGCCCCACACCCGTCAACGCACACCCCATTAGTCCCATCCTTCACACTGGTACAGTGACTCTGCCAGTGAGTGAGTGACGCAAATGTACACTGCATCTGACCCCTGAGGGTGCGGCAAAAATACAAAAATTCAACTCACATTTCCCAAACAACGAAATATTCGTTTTGCAGCTTATTTCACGGAGCTCAGTTGCAGAAAGCGACATCACTACTGCTCTATAATAATCCTATAGCACTTCCTTGTGAATAACATATTCTGATGTTAAGACTCAGTATCCCGAATAGAGAGAGGGTAATTTTACACAAAATATAAATAAAACATTTATAGATAAACTATTTTTGGCGCTGCAGTTTATTATAAGATTTTGACGTCACTGACACTTCTGGGTTTTAACCTAATGAATAACACATCCAATTTCTCTTTTTGTTTAATTTTCGTTGGTGTTCCAAGATCTCAATTTATTTTTTTAGAATTTTGATACGTTTGAATGATCTTACAGTGAGTGCAAACATGTGTTGTTTTATGTAAGAAAGTGAATGAGAATAATCAGAAATGTCTTAGGCGCAGCTCAAAGAACCAGAACTGAGAGAGAGAGAGAGAGAGAGAGAGAGAGAGAGAGAGAGAGAGAGAGAGAGAGAGAGAGAGAGGCATATACGGAGAAAAACAAATCCATCCGCCATATAAATAAAACTGGAAAAGACAGGGAATAGCCTGGAGGCGGGTGAGGCATAAAAAGGATTCAGTAGTAGGGCCTGGTGATAAAAGGGAAGATGGGATTGTGGAGGCGTGAGTGGGTTTGTGGAGGGGACACACACACACACACACACACACACACACACAAACACACACACACACACACACATGTATAAAGATAGATAGATAGACAGATCTATCTATCGATCGATCGATCTATCTATCTATATATATCAGATACCCCTCACCCCCTTCCTCCATTCCATAATCCTACTTCCTTTTCATTCTCTACAGAGAGAGAGAGAGAGAGAGAGAGAGAGAGAGAGAGAGAGAGAGAGAAAGACAGACAGACAGACAGAATGAAAAGGAAGTAGGATGATGGAATGGAGGGAGCGGGTGAGGTGTATCTGGTAGGGTTGAGGGTGTCGGGATTGGTTGGTTGAGGAAGAGGTTATTGTGCAATCTGATGGGAAGCGAAGGCCGGGAAGCGAATTTTGGTAAGACTTAATAGACCTAATTAAGTATGAACCAGATAGTAACATAATTACAGCAGGCTGGGGTTGTTTATATGAGTTGTTCCAGCCCCTCCTCTCCCCCCTTTTTTTTTTACATATGAATAATTATTGCATTTTTTTCTCGGCTACACTGCGGGAGTATGTTTTCCTTTCGCAATTTTCTATAAATTTTCCACGATAGTTTTTTGACACTGTATGATGTTCCTTCTCTCTTTTTCATGCCAGTTTGAGCTAAAGGGTTTGCTGGTCGGAGGGAGTCTTCTTTTTTGGTATCCTTGTCATATTCTTGTCGTCCTACAGTGTCACTGACTTGAGCTGCTCACTATAAACCAATCGTCTTTCTGAAATTACCCTCTTTCACATATACCTCTACCGAATGAGGATTTTGAATGTCCCTCCCTTCCTATCGCAAGTTTCCCTTACAAATATTTACCCTCTTTTCCCCCACCCACTCGTCAGGGAGGGGGGGGGGTAATAGGAAAGAAAATTGAAAGAGTGGGTGAAAGGAAAGAAGATAATGAAAATGAAGTAAGAGTGGAGGCGGCCAAAAAAGGAAGAAAGAGGGAAGTGAAATCTGATATGAGTGGAAACGAGAGGGGAGGAGGGGAAGAGATGAGAGCTGATAAAGATAGATAGATAGATACAGTAGATATATAGATAGATAGATAGATAGATAGATAGATAGGTAAACAAACAAACAGAAAAATAAACGTACAGGTAGACAAGCAGACAGGGAAGGGGAGGTGAGCAGTTGGAATGTTGTGGGTTGCAGAGTATGGTTTGGAACAGAGAAGCTATACAGTAAACAGATGGGACAACTTCCGTCACTGGGGTGCTTCTCTCACCCTCGGAGCCATTGTTAACTCCTGTGACATTTATAGCTGTCTGATTCCAAGTACTACATTGTCGGTTTAATTTTACCTGACAAACAACCAAAACCCCCTTTAGTTCAGTTGATGGCAAAAAAATGTAGTCAGATTGGACGATGAATATGGCTATAGTTCATTCACTACATCTTTGCCTACATTGCCCTTCCTTTCCAGCTGATTTCACAAAGCTGTGGCAGAAAAAAAAACAATACTACGACTCCATGTCTTTTTCATGGAACTTCTTCGTGACTAGCATCATTCTAGTGGTTATACTTTGCTACAATTCAGCACTGAAGACCGAGAGATATCAATTTTAGCCCAAGTTAAAGTGAACAGGGTAGTGACTAAGGAGACTGAATCCTACCATATAGCTAGGGTTCATCGAATTTCAAACAAATACAGCATTCAAGTTGTGAGAGTGGCCCAGTTCCCTCAGATGAAAACAAACCAGCCATAGGACATTCGTGAGCTTTAAACCAGCCATAGGAATCAAACAAGTGTACTGCTTCACCACGATGTCGTCTTGTGTGTTTTGTTTATGGATATCGCAATTTTGAGTTGATAGATAAGTAGACTGGTAGTGAATAAGAATAAGGACTGACAGGCTGAGAGTGAATTGATTAACGGATTGGTGAATGGGAGGGATTAAATGGGGATGATAGATTAGTAGAATATTAATAAATGGATTAATGTACTGGACATAAGGGATCCACTGCACTGAAGGATAATAAATGTAAACGGAATGCATTGATAGACAGATGGTGAATGGATGAAAGGATCAGTGAATGGACTAACCCCATCAGAGCGACGACATCCTTTTAGCGAGACCGAAGACGTAGCTTCTGTGATGAAGTTTCTGTGTATGTATGTATGTATCTACTGTATGTATGTACGTAATTATCTGTTTCTCTATCTATTTTGTGCTAATAAAACTTCTTATGAATGCTGATCCGATTTACACCAAAATTGTCACGTACATTACACTCTTTGTGAGTCTGGGCTAAAGTTATTAGATTTTGGTGCAGATACATCGAAAATCAAGGGCCGTTTTCTCGCCGGGTGAGGAGTCTCCCTAACAATTTCTAAGTGATTTATTTTTTACTATGGCTGACAAATATCATTATGTACGTTAATTATGACGAGTATTGTGATATTGGGCGACATAAATAATAAAATAAGGTGGAAGGCAAGGTGGAAAAAGCAAAATAATTAGCTTAGGAAGAGGTGTTAGGAAGCTTCCATAACCTATGAGACCACGAGCCAAGATCATTTTACAAAGCCAATATTTGTCGTTCAGTGTTAGTTTTTAATTGCCTGATCAGATTTGGATAAAACTTGGTACATGCAGTGGCTGTGGCAATGGGAAAAAAATATACTAATTTGGGGCACATCAGTTAAAGGTCAAGGTCAGAGGTCATTGGAGGTCAGAGTCAGTTGGGTGCAGCGTTGCCGTGTTTTCTGTGATATTCTGGTTTAGTTTATAGTGGGTCAGACAATTATGTTCAGTATGAGAAGCCCCCCTAGGCTGAATGAAATCGTCTGGGGTGACAAACATAAGGCATTGAAAAAGTGGTTGTCGTTAAAGGGTAAATATTTAGTGGACGTAGTGGTGTGTTGTGGGTGAATGGTAGTACAGGAGGGGTGACTAAAATGGTGGAGTGAGTCCCTGTGTTTGGATTAGGGGAGCTGGCAATTAACTTACCCCTATTCATTGGAGAGAGAGAGAAAGAGAGAGAGAGAGAGAGAGAGAGAGAGCGAGAGAGAGACCAGGTACTAAGCTAGGTAAAGAAGGATCCTCCATGTTTACTTCTCCGACCTCCCCTCCCCTTCAACGAACCCTCAGGCCCTCCACAACACGTCCTTTGAGGAATTTCTAACGCCCCCCTCCCCCCTTTCCCCCATCCACTCCTTTATCCCCTCCCCCCTTATTCTTTATCACCCTCCGCTCCACTTCTTTAACCTCTCCTCTTCCAGTTTTTTATTCCATCCCCTTCCACCTCTTTATTCCCTTCCTTCTACTCCTTTCCTTCACTTCATTTATCCCTTCTGCTCCCTTCTTCTCTCTCCATCTCTTTATTCTTTCCCATTCATCCATATCCTTTCTCCACTTCTTTATACTTCCCCCCTCCACGTTTTCACTTCAACATCTTTCTTCCCTACACTTCTTACCCTTCCTCCCCCATTTCTCTCCTGTCCTCCTTAACTTTTTTATCCCCTCCCCTCTCACTTCCCCCTTCATTTTGCTTCTCCTCTACTTCTTTCCTTCTCTCCCATCCATTCCTTCGCTTCCTCCTCTTAATGCCCCCCCCCCTCCACTTTTTTGTCTACCTTAGCCTGCCGCCCTGATCTCATTAAAGCCAGCCTCTTTGAACGCCCCTCTCTTCCCCTTTAAGCTCTTTGCTGCTCCAAGTGTCACCGGTAAGAGGTACACTGATGCTTATGCCCATGTAAACAAACTGTCTTATGTCCACTGAAGGCGTCTGGTTTGTGAGAGCAACGTGTGTTTAGTTTTTGTTGCTATTTTTTGACACACAGACACACACACTCTCTCTCTCTCTCTCTCTCTCTCACACACACACACACACACACACACACACACACACACACACACACACACACACACACACACACACACACACACACACACACACACACACACACACACACACACACGGAAAATTATCGTCAGAACTTCCGATGAAGGAGAATTAGAATCCAGAATCAGAGTGCCCACTTAACAGGCACGGACTGGTGGGAGAAGGTGGGGGGAGCTGGAGGATGGAGTGTACGCCCTCCCATTTTTTCTTTAAATCAGTTATTAATTATATTTAAAGAGCAATGTTATTTACCAGGTATATACAAGAACTGTCTTACATACATGTTGTCAGAGAATAATTATAGGTATGAGGAGTATGATAAAAAAAAAAAAAAGAGTTGATGGCTTTAACAATTAGTTACCGAAAAATTTGGTTTTGTAATTTCGCTTGGAATCACGCCAAATCCTTGCCAAACTATTGGATCCTCCTCTGCTTAAACAAAGCATTTATCCATCCATATGCCCATTCTCCTGCCTTACTGAACATTCCTTATATACTGCACACACACACACACACACACACACACACACACACACACACACACAGGTATGTATAGGGAAAGTGTACTTAGCATGTTGACATTATAGAAAATTTATGACTGCTATGGCAGTGCCACGTTCCTCACATGTTGTTCCTCACATGCTGTTGAATAGGGAAAAGTCTATAGCATCCAGTCCATTATTATCCCTTTTATGGTGTAGGGGACCAGAGGCTAAACAACCGAAACTTAGAATATTATGGAAATTACTAAGAAGTCATCATTTTATTTTATTGTTACTCTTGCCAGACTGTTGTAGTTGGCTTAGGAAAGACATTTCATGGTGGTAAATAACAAGTTTCAATCAAACCTCCTCGGTTTATGTGTATGTGTGTGTGTGTCGTGACTTCTGCTACCAAATGATTTAATTCATCTAAGGAACTCCTTTCAGAATGAGATGGTTATGAATAGGTGAGCGGCCTACATGATTGTGACATTTAAGGTTATGTTAGGATAAGTTTGATTATGTTGAGCTATGTTAGGCTTAGTTAGGTTAGATTAGGTAATTAAATATCGGTGTGTCTAGTGGTAAACAACCGTTATAGTGTTGTGAGTAAATCAAGATCTAGCTGGAAAATGCGCTAAACATTAAACGTGTGACCCTGCCAATCGTTGCTCTTGGCGGCTCTGGTAAATATCGATGGAGAAGCAACATTATTTACCGCTGGCTATGTTTTTATTGTGAGTTATGAGGCAGCAACACCAAGGTAATTAACAGCAAATTGTGGGAAAAAGGGAAGGGGGGAGGGAAGTTTGCACATTCACTAGGATAGGACTGCCTTAAGTTGGTTATTCTTACATGCTGTATACTCTCTTCACTTTAAGGAGGCGTAAAACTGGCATCTTTCCATTTTCAGTGCTGAAGTACAGTATAACAAGAATCGGTGCCAAGGCACAGCAAACCTGTCCCCGACAGTTATTTTAGTGCTGACGTGTAAACACAACAGGTTATCTAGTCAAGGATGTCAAATATCAAATTTGGAGTAAATCGAATGAAAATTGACGATTTTATGCCCATCCCAAGTTTGAGGCCCGACTCACCTGACATTAACCCCCCCAACCGCTAACAAGGGGGGTGACCCCTGATATAAAGAGGCATGTTATAGGATTCAGATTTGAAAGATGCACCTTTAGGTTTGATTTCATGTCGATACGACGAATTTGAAAAGAGTTTTGGCGAAAAAACGATTTTTTAAACTTTTTATTTATTTATTTTTTTTTTTGGCCTACAACCTGGGCCTTGACCCAACTTCGTCCAAATTTAACCAGGTGATCAGAAGGTCATAGCCGATCATCCCTGTAATTTTAGTCAAAATCGCACAAATGTTTTCTCTTAAAGTTGTTAACAGACAGACAGACAGACAGACTGACAAACTGAGTGAAAATAATACCAGTCCCTGAGCCCCTCCGGGGCGAGGAAGGGTAACAAGAAATTAAGGCTAGAGTATGGTGCTAGACACAAACAAGTGCTATGTAAAATATGTAGAACCATAGTATTGTCTTATTCTGCCACTGAGCTACGAGAAATGAGCTGCAAAAGGACGAAAATCCAGCCAAGTTAAGGTTAATGAACGATATTGATTTACGGCAACTTGGGAGAAAAAGAGAGAGTTCATCCAAGTACCACGAGAAGCTTACATTAAGTTGGTTAGTCCTGGCTGGTGACTTTCTTGCCGGTCATACTGTTGGACAAAATTTTGTACCCCCTTCTTCATTTCTTCAATGTTCACATCAAAGCACAATAGTTCATACCTATTTCAGTCAATGTAGGTGGGCTCTTTCAGTTCTTCTCAAGGAATTTCAGGTCAGTCTAACTGATAAAGGTCACTATAAACTGATTCAAGTATTTTGTATCAAGAAATAGACGTCCACACCACAGGTCCTGGACGTATCCTAGCGAGCAAGGTTGTAATTATTGGCCATTTTTATGGCTACATTTGGTTCTTTATTGGAAAAATTACTAATACCAGTGTAAGACAATTTTCATGACAGTTTCAAGAAGACACGGGAGGCTATTTTTTTAATAGTTGTTGGGAAAATAGGTTTTGTTCCTCAGCTCTTACCTTAAGGATTTTCATCGTTTTTCGGCTATAGTTGGATCTTAAAAAAAAAAAAAAAAAAAAAAAAATCTGGTATAATTGAAAGGCAAATTCATGATAGTTTAATTTGTTATGGCATGCCACGCTTGGTTTACAAGCTAAAAAGAAAAAAAAAAGGTGCTCTCCAAGCAAGGATATTTTACAAGACATTTGAGGCCAAAGTTTTCATACCAAATTACGGCTGAATAAAAGTATAAACACTCGTTTTGCTTGCTCGAACAAAGAATGCGAGTATCAAACATTAATTTACCTTAGCAGTGTCATAGTATTTAGAGATACGACGTTTCGGACCTCTTCTGCATTTTTTAAGATTATTAGTCCGATGCAGGTCAGCACATGTGAATTTAGGTCATGCTTATTGACCCATTGAATCTGAGAATGACTTTGATTTACTTTTTCCTTGCTACCTCCGGATGATTTTATTCAACTTCGGAAAGATCTCTTGCACTGACAGGGTTAATGAAGACTGTATTCAATCCGTTCTGGTCGAAAAGTCTATACTGAAAGAAAACTCGTCGAAAGATGGCGAGAACAAAACAGAAGAAAAAAAAACTTTCTCTAGCTAAAAAATATATATATATATATATATATATATATATATATATATATATATATATATATATAGAATGTACCATAATTTCAGCCCTGTCTTTGAAATTAATCTTTTTAGTGTTGAATCAGTGCTTTCAGTCACGGTTTAGATGACTAAAGATTTGAGGGGGGAGGTGATGGGGAAAGCATACTTTGAGCGTCCTGGATAGGTTGGTAAGGTGTGACAGATATAGCTTCTAAATTTGACAGGGGGATTAAAAAAAAAAAATTAAGCTCACTCAGAGAGTGCGTACCTCCGCCTACGCCAATACAAGACAAAAACAAATTACCATCGAAATATAATAAACTCTTCCTTGGCCCATGACCCGCATATCCACTAAATTACATTGGAATCCATCAATAACATTTTTAGGTATCTTGTGGACAAACATACAAACAAACAGATAAGCAAACAGACAAACAGAGGTGAATACATAACTTCCTCCAACTTCGTTGGCGAAGGTAAAATGGGTGGGGTGGCCGGAGAGGAGTGGGTGTAAGGGACTAGAAGGTGGTGTTTAGTTTGGCAAAGAGAGACCCTGAGAAAATGGGAGCTGGATGTGTTACTGAAGCTGTTACCTCTTTATGGGGAAGAACCAACTCGGTTATTGTCAATGTTTTCATCTGAGGGAACTGGGCAACTCTCACAACTTGAATATTAAGTCGTGGTTGCATGAACTTCCATGAGCTTCAGTTATTTGACAGGAATGAGTTTCCTTAGTTACTGGTCAAATGCACCCTCCAGTCAGACTACACTTGGCTATCATGTAAGCTGAGAGGGGGTTGGGAATGTTTGTCAGGTTAGAGTAAACGCACTACAATGTATTTTTACTAGCATGGGATCATCTTATTCAGCACAGATACCTCGGGTAATGAAGGGATTATACAGTTTTACCCTAAAAGGGCTCATGTTTTCGTCCCTTCAGAAGGTTAGTTCATCTTACTTAGAGGAAGAAAATTACAATGGTATGGCTCTAAATCCTCTCCACAACACTTCTTCGTGACTAGCACTATATACGAGTGTTCATTTATTGTTACAGCTCAGGATTAAAGATGGAGAGATGGAAGTGTTAGGAGTAAAATCAGTAAAATTCTTTAGACGGCTGAGAGTGTACAATATTGTACTATTGTTTCCGTCAGACTTTTGTTCAGCAGTGGGGAGAGAGAGAGAGAGAGAGAGAGAGAGATTAACGGCGGCTGAATTCTTTCGTTTGAGAGCCACTAGGTTAATTTATTCTCCAGCAAAAATAACACAAAGCTAAAAAAATGGATTAGTAAATTCATCATCACGATCATCATCACCGCTCCTACCTCTCTCCCTACCAACATATTAAAATGCAGTCCCTCCCATCCACACAGATAAAGAAGAATGCAGTTTTATTTTTATCTTTCTCATTCCATCCGCAGTTTTAACTATAGAGATACGGTTGTACGAATAGATAATTAACTTTGTCCAGTATTGAATGAAAAAAATGGAACTGGGAGCACACACACACACACACACACACACACACACACACACACACACACAAAAAAATATATATATATATATATATATATATATATATATATATATATATATATATATATATATATATATCTTTATATAAAGTTAACCTTCTGCACACACACACACACACACACACACACACACACACACACACACACACACACATTCATGGTCACACCTACACTTGAGGTCTGTAAATCAAGGTGAATAATGATAATCTCTTTCTAAGCACTGACACAGCCATTGTAACTTTGTCCATCCCTCACCCCCTGTGTCGTTGGTACGGCTTGATTCTCGCACACACATCACGTAGCACGACATAGCACCACGTCATACCATACTACGTGGAGCTACACCACGTAGCAGCATACCACATAGCCGACCCACTAACCACACCATCAATCAATCAATCAATCAATCATTTCCTGTGGCACCCTCGGGGATGCATAGGGCCTCGATGAACTCACACCACCACATCCTATCTTGTGCTAACTCCTCAAGATCTCCCCAACACTCATCTCCAGCTTCCTGTCTCATTGTCCTCACCCACGTCTCTTTTGGCCTTCCTCTACCTCTCCTACCAAGTGCCACCCACTCTGGTGTACCTCGTACTATTCCCTGTCTCCTATACACATGTCCTAGCCACTTCCATCGTGAGAATCTAACATATTCATCGATCGGCTGCACTCCCGTTATTTCTGTAATTCTACTATTTGGTATCCTTTCCCACCACTTAACTCCTAATATTCTTCTAAGTGCTTTATTTTCAAACACCAAAAATTTATTTTCCATAGTCACTGTGCTGTACCAAGACTCGCGTCCATAAATTAAGATACTCCTAACCATTACCTTATAAAGTTTGATTTTTGTATGCACAGAAAAATTGTTATTATTCCAAATATTTTTAAGCATTCCCATTGCCTGATTAACCTTCTTTAACCTTTCCTCGAATTCAAAGTTCAAAGAACCATCCTTGGCTAAATAAGTACCTAAATATTTAAACCTATCAACTTGCTTTACAACCATACCTCCAATTACACATTCCTGCGCATTTTCCATATTCATATTGATTGTTAGACCTGGTATGATCGTGTGGTGTGGTACCCAGGCTAGCAACAAACCACACCACTTCACATAGCGCCAAACCAGATAGACTACCCTCAAAACACACCACACTACATAGCACCACACCACATAGCACCACACCAAATAGGCTACTCACAAACCATACCACACCACATTCCGACACAACACATCACATATCCTTTCACCACACCACACGTCCACACGCAAACCACTTATCCACATCACACTTAATACTAACACAACACCCTATATATCCACACAACGCAGTACTTACCCACACAACACACTACATACCCACAAACCGCGCCACATATCCACATATCAACACACCATATCCCACGTACAATATACCACATATCTACACTTCAAATCTCATGCGCACACATCACACCATACCACACTCACACACCACACCACACACACTATACCACGCACTCGTAATCCACATATACGACACCACACATCAACACACCACATCACACCCCAACATTATGACACACGCAGGCACCTTTCCACATACATGCCATACCACATACCCGCTCACTACATTACAACCCACACACACCACATAACACGCCTACACACCATACCAGAGACCCATTCACCACATCACACCACATTCCAGCACACCGCACCACACTCTGCATCACACAGCCACGCAACACGTCACATACCCACGTACCACATCACACGATCATACCAGGTCTAACAAACAGTCACTTTCCCTGATCCTACGCCACATTCACACAGCACAATCTAGCATCCTACGCCCTCACACCACATCCTCACAACCCCACCCACCACAGCACACCACACCACACCTCTTCACCAGTCTCACACTACCACCATCAGATCAAACCAGCATTCTCATATCACACCATTACATCACACCATACCTGTACATCCCACCATCAGAGCACATTTTTGCTCTCTTGCACATCACACATCATCATCATCCTCCCTCACAACCATCCCCTTCCCCCCAACGTCACAGTCTCTCTCTCTCTCTCTCTCTCTCTCTCTCTCTCTCTCTCTCTCTCTCTCTCTCTCTCTCTCTCTCTCTCTCTCTCTCTCCATTTCCCTTTTCATCTCAACTTCCCTCCCTCCTTTTGTTCACATTCCACGCTTCTTCCTTTCCCTTCTCCCGCTTCCTCTCTCACTTCCCTACCTCTCCCCTCCCCCCGGCTCCTCCCCTCCTCTTTCCCCACCTCCACACCTCGTGCCTCTTGTTTATACTGTTTCCTGACAACCACTGAACACCACACTCTGGCTTCCCTCACCTCATACTGTCCCATTTGTATTAGTGCCTCGCTTATACTTACTCGTCCTCTCTGATCGCCCTTCCATTGCTGATTCGTCACTCCCCTGCTGATTTGCTCCCCCTGGTTTGTCTCTTGTTACTGAGTCGTCCCTAATATGATAATGTGTCTTCATTTACTGATTCATTCTCCTGCTGCTGATTTTTGCCCATCCAGTTAACTCTCATGTAGGGGAAGGAGTGGAATCACGAGTCAGTTTTCATCCTTTACCCTGGGGACGCCAATGGTTCACAGTCGCAGGACTGATCAAAACATTTGCTGTTAAGAGTTTAATTATTCTCTCACATGTGTTTCTGTATTCGCACAGAATATATAGTACTGCAAGCAGATGCATCCAGTGGTGTGTACGAGATATTTGTAACAAATTTGTAATTTCTGATGGGACAAAAACAAATCATAAAAGGCAGTTTTCAGAATGTATACATTATCCACAATGTTTATGACGTGCTTTAAATAAGTAGTTTGCCAGTGACTTGTCCATATGTGGTTCCCAGCTCTTTTAATTTAATTGATTACCAGGTTCTGTACTGAATCACCAACTAGACAATTCAGTTACACCATTTACCCCTAGTATGGAAATCAGAAAGCGATCAGTCGTCCATAAATGTACGAACACTAAAATATAGGAAAATGTATATAACCCTTGTATTCTGAAAAGGTATTCCAAAATCCTGCTATCGTCCTATGGACTACTGGAAGAGGCTACCCATGGGAGTGATGCGGGCGGTGTGGGCGGTCTTGGTGCTATGGGTGGTGGTGTGGGAGGAGGTGGCCGCCAGGAATATGTCGTGGTCACAGGTCATACGCCCACTGCATAGAATCACCGCACCACATTTCCTGGAATCTGTCGTCCCTCATACAAGTAAGTTTGCGAATGAAGGAAAATGACTTAAAATCTAATATACTATATGGGGTATTTTGGGCTGCCGAAACTACACATGCAAATCGCACCAAAATTGGCAAAAAAAATCGCTGATGTGAAAAAAAAAAAAAAAAAAAAAAATGGTCCCATCACGATTGAAAAATTTTACTATATTTAATGAGCGATCAAAGTTTGACCAAAAAACGCCGCTCTCGGCGTGAGTGCGTGAAATTAGGATTGCATTCACCATAGAGTTTATGATGGCTTTATATCTAATATACTATAGCAGTAGCCATGTGTCCGTGCGTGTGTATATTTTGAGCAGCCAAAACTACACATTCAAATCGCACCAATTCCTCAAGCTGCAAGTAACACAATCAATTGGTTAGCTACAGAAAATCCAAGTGACAACGATAGACTAGATCATCACACAAACGTGACTTGGATTACCTGAAATGATTGCAACGCATGCGCGAAGTATGAGGAAACGAGTGAGAAGCATGAGGAAATGAGTGCAAAGCACAAGAAAGCGAGCGTGCAGTGCGCGAGCCCTCTGCAGGAGCAAGTGCGAGAGGGCACAAAGGGCCCACGAGCACTTGTTAATATCTATCGAATGCACAGGGGATATAGAAACAAATTATTTTTTTTTTTCCGAATCCCCAGTCTTTCCTTAGAATATTACCTGGAATATTCGATTTTATATCCAGGTCCGGGTAAGGGGATGAGTCTGTTATGATGTGGCAGGGGTAAACCAGCTCTGCTGTCGGGCCCTGCTGCGGATGTCACTGATTGCATTGCGCAGTTGACCCTTGTGCGGTGTGCTGCGGTGAGGATCTGTCCGTTCTGCCCTTTGTGGCTAAGATGCGAATGAATGTGTTTGAATGGATGAGTAAATGGAGAGTGTGTCGTCCTGTCTCGGATACCTCCCTTTCCTTGGGGGAAGCAGCCTAGGTATATAGATATAGACAGATATCGAGGTCCATGCTAGTATTACGTGGTTAAGAAGGATAAAGGGGAGCAAACTTTGCCAAGTCTTACCGGTCCGGGGCTCGAACCAGGAAGTTGTAGCTGCTAGGTGGATGTGCTAAAGTTTGGGGAGGAAGGGAAAACCGCAGAAGAGCGACGTAGATTGGTCGAGAGAAGTTGTAGGGGAGTGAAAGAGTCTATGAGGGAAGACGGCTTGCAATAGTAGGATGCGTGAATGAAGATGATCTGGGATCAAAGAACATGAAGATAGGCTGGTGGAATTGGCCTGAAGCTTAATGAAGATAGTGGGGTTTGGGATACAAGGGTGACAACCTCCAGATGGAATGAGAGGAAGGGGAAAACAGAGATTTTGGTGCAGAGATGAAGTTCACGATATTTCACGACTAGGATGAGATAATCCTACAAGTAAAGTTTAGAGTAAATGCCATGCAGGGAAATGGCGTCCCCTTATGATCGAGGGTGCCTGGCCAGGGTTGGACCAAAGTCCTTCCCCACAGCCAGATGCAGGGAAATTGAAGGAGGTCTGACCCCTTGGCGAACTGTGAAGCTGCTTAGTTCCACCCAGAATGCACAGCGCCGTCACGTGTAACCTCGTCAGCGCCATACTTGGGTATAATTTTATTCAGTGTAACAACAAATAAGAAAAGAAAAACTACTTTGAACCTCCTCATAATGCAGATAACCGCCCCTGTCTTCTGTCGTACGGGATAGCATCATTACTTTTCCAGGAAGAGTCTCTAACGTTTAAGAATCTGTAAGGCTCCTTTAGCTGAGATATGGTATGGACCATTTGTTTTCATCTAACGGAACCGGAATGCCCTCACAAACAGAATACAAATTTATGGTTACACGAAATTCAGTGAGCTTTACAGTAGTAATAAGGCAGTAATGAGTCTCCTTGTTTACTAGTCAGGACTAACCTCAAACCTAACATTTTCCATCAACTGAGCTACATTTGATTGGGAATCTTTTGTTAGAGGAAAAAAAATCAACTATAGTAGCGTCCGTAACCCTGAGTATCGGTGGCCTCAGTCACGCTAGTAAAATCCTGCATTCCCGATATATATAGTTGTTTTACCCTAACTTGGGGTGGCAACGATATAACCAAGTGGCTCCACTGCTTGGTGATACAAACGTCCCTCAGCTCTCTCCCTATCTCCCAATAGGAGGATGGTGGACTGCAGGAGGGCAGCTTCAGCCTACAGTCCACCGGGTTTACATTACAGATGAACCTGGGGCTACGACTACCACCACAACTAAGACGACGACGAAGACGACAGCAACGACGACAACAACAACAACAACAACAACAACAACAGCAGCAACAACAACAACATCAAGACTACTTTTTTTATGCAAGAGAGTAGGAACCAAAGGCCAGGAGCCCGCAAACCGTTCCATCTTAGAAAAAAAAAAAAAAAAAAAGAGAGCCAAATTCAAGTTCTGTTCATTTCGAGATGCCTGGACACACTGCATTTGAAAGACTGGAGATCATAGGAAGTAAGAATTACAGACAGAGGGAGACAGTTCCAGAGTTGACCTGTTGCATAAATGAAAGATTGGGAGTAACGGTTAACTCTTATATTAGAGAGTTGGACAGAAAAAGGATGAGAATTTGTTGCTAGATGGGTGCTACGCACCAGTCGTAGAGGTGGAAGGATGCAAGCAGACAGTTCAGAGGAGCAGTGACCATTGAAGTAGCGAGAGAAAAGAGATAAAGATGCAACAGTGTGGCGAAGAGACAAAGGTTGAAGGGAGCCAGTAAGAGGAGGAGAGTTAATGAGACGTAAAGACTTTGACTCTTCTCTATTAAGAAGAGCTGTATGTGGGGAGCCTCCCAACACATGAGAGTTGTACTCTACACAGGGGCGAATAAAACCTGTGTATAAAGTCAACAACTGTGCAGGGGAAAAGAAGGTACGGAGTCGGCTTAGCACACCTAATCTCTTTGAAGCAGATTTTACAAGAGATGCAATATGATCTTCCAAGTCCCGAGTGAATGAAACTCCAAGCATGTTCTAGGTTATGCAGGATTCAACAACAACAAAAACAACTACTACTACTACTACTACTACTACTACAAATACTACTACTACCACTAATGATAATAATAATAATAATAATAATAATAATAATAATAATAACAAGAGGCCCCCCCGAGGGGGGACTCACACCAGTCGCGGGCCGACATATATATATCTAGCGCAGCTCGGAATATGACCTTGACCTTGACCTATTTTAAGCAATTTTGAACTCGTAGATTTTCATCCCTATAAAACACCTGTATTTTTTTTTTTTTTTACGATTTCTTGAGCGATTGCAAAGTGATCGTGGTAACAGACACACGGACCTTGACCTACTTTCACCGATTTCGAACTCACAGGAGATTTGCATCCCCACTACACACCTGTAAATTTTTGTGACGGTATTTTGAGCTGTTGCGAAGTTATCGTGCTACAGACACACAGACACACACAGACAGACAAACTGAAAACAATACTCATTGGATATTATCATCCCTACTACACACCTGTAAAATTTTGTAACGGTATCTTGAGCGGTTGCGAAGTTATCGTGGTAACAGACACACAGACCGTGACCTAATTTCACCAGTTCTGAACTCGTGATCGATTTTTTTCCCTCTTACATACCTGTAAAATTTGGTTATAATATCTTGAGCTGTTGCGAAGTTATCACGCTAACAGATACACAGACACGGGCACAGGCAAATTGAAAACAGTACCAGCTTCGCTATCGTGGCTAGTAATAATAATAATAATAATAATAATAATAATAATAATAATAATGATGATGATAATAATAATGATAATAATATAGCACTACTATAATTTGGTACAGAATTTCGTCCTTTCGAGGCTTATTTTCGGTAGCTCAGTGGCAGAATAAAAAATGCTATGGCTCTATATCGTTTCCATAGCACCTCTTCGTGACCAGCACCGTAGTCCAATGATAATCTCTTCTTAAATCTCAGCATTAAATAGGGAGAGATGCCAATATTAATTAAGTTAGAGTAAGTAGAGCGTGAAAGTCTTTTTTCCGGAATGTGGACTGTGAGGGAAGGACTGTCCTATGCGAAAGATGGAAGAGAGAAAAATCAATAAAATAAAAAATACATATGAACCCCTGAACTAGACAGCTTGTTCACTGAGGTCTAGAAGTCTCCCAACGCTTCACAGATGGTGATATTCTTCACACGTCACCGATTTGATGCCTAATGACCTATCAACCATCCTCTCCGAAAATGAAAGACTGATTAGAGGAGTGTATTTGAGATTGAGGGGGGGAGAGCGAAGGGAAGAGCGAGGATGAGCCGGAGAGATGAGTTGGATAGATATATGAGAGAGGAGGGTGTGTGTTAGTGGGAGGGCAGCCTAAGACAAAGGACAGGATGACATGGAGGTTGTTTGTCTGTGGCCACCCCTTACAAGATTGAGGCGTCTGGCTATAAACAGGTAGATAAGTAGATGTATAACTGAATACAGTCTAGATCAGACTGGTGTCCTGCACTAGCAGGTGTGTTTTTACGACGTCAGTGGGCCTTGTGGAAGATCTTATAAGCCTGTCTTAATGAAATAAATCCCCTGCCAAATCCTACTTGAGCCTGGGATCTGTGATAATAGTAGTGCTATATATAACCAACATTGCCAACCCACACGGTACACATCTAGCATGTACACAGACAATGAACACCACTTAACCCTTCGTGGGCAAATGGGGTCCCTGCAGACCCCAGCATGTTTTTAAAATGTTGCCATTAAGCCATTGTTTACTTTCACAGCCTGGCCTGTCATGACTTTTATTGTAGATGGTTATATCCTCATAAAATCTGAGCAAAATATCTTGCACGATTAAGGAGTGACATTGCAGTAAATGTCGTTGGGGTCCACTAGGACCCCACCTGGCCTATCGTGTGACTAATTTATATATATATATATATATATATATATATATATATATATATATATATATATATATATATATATATATATATATATATATATATATATATATATATAATCAGATATTTCAGCTTATAAACATTAGGACAATGTCAATACCAGTAGCAAAGTTTAGTAGATATAACTTTATGTATATAGCAGAAATACACCATTAAGGTTTGGGGTCCGCCGGGAACCCATCGGCCTTCCGTGTAACTTGGTAACCCCTGGCCCACGAAGGATTAACCCCAACACTGAAACCTTCCACCTCTCCAACAGTAAGCAGCTCTACCTCCTCACATTGAAACTCCAGACTGAAACCTCACAGTGAACCCTTCCACTTCCCCCACAGTAAATCCCTTCATCTCCAAATATTGAACCCCCAAACTTAACTCCCACACAGTGAAAATTTTCGTACCAAAGTGAGCCCTCACAGTGAACCCCCACCTAGTAAAGCCCAGCTGTAAACCTCCACAGTGAACTCCCAATACAGTAAACCCCTCCTCCACAGCGACAGCCCCTCCCACATTGAACCCCTCTACAGTAAGCTTAAGAAGTGAACCCTCAGAACAAGCCCCAACAGTAAATATATCCCCTCAAAAAAAAAAAAAAAAAACTTCCATATTGAACCCAAAAGAAACCATTCTACTTTGAACTCCAGCCTCGGAAAACTTCTCCATCACTTCCTACTTAACCCAGAATGAATCCCTCACAGTAAACACCCAGAGTGAACCCTCCCACAATAAACCCCCACCACAGAAAGCACCTCCACCACTTGATACTGAACTCCAGAATGAAATGACAGTCAAACCCTCCAGACACCCAACCCACAGTGAACCCAGACAACCGCTCGACCACTCCATATTGAACTCCACAATTAATCTTCCCCATACTAAACCCACACCACAGAAATCCCATCCACCACTTCATCTTGAACCCCAGTATGTTTCAACCTCACAATTAACCCCCACAGTGAACCTAGAAAACTCCTGCACTACTCCATATTGAACTCCAGAATGATCTACCCCACAATAAGCCTTCCCTCGGTGAACCCAAAAAACTCACTCCACCACTCCATATTGAGCCCCAGAATGAGCCCTCTATAGCAAATCCCCAAAATGAACCCTCCACAGGGAACCCAGAAAATCCCTCCATCACTCCATATTGAATCCCAAGATAAACCCTCCCACAGTAAACCCGTACCACAAAAAACCCTCTACCACTTCATAATAAACTCCCACAGTGAACCCTCCCACAGTGAACCCCTCTCTTCCTTTCCCCCACACCATGTGTGTGAGCGGTATCACAGGGCAAATTAAGGATTGTGTGGCTTAAGCCCTTCATGCATACGAGAGCACAAGGCACAACATTAATTTAATTACAAACAACACCTGAGTTTAATGGGGAAAATAATAAACCTTTGGAGAATGGTAAGCCACTCCTCAGGTAACAGAATCATTTTAATGTAATCAGAGTAATATATAAGTACAAAAGAAGTGAAGTGAATAAGGAAAATTTACATATATAATCACAAAGAACACTTGGGCGTAATAAGAGAAAAGGTAGGGTGGATGACGTAAACAAATATTGCCCAGCAACCTGTCTGATAATTCACAACAGGTAAAAGTATTACTGAAACGATTAACCTTTTGAGTACATAAAGCAACTCTTCAGGTGAACAGAATTTTAGGAAGCGGTTAAGAATACGATGAGAGAGAGAGAGAGAGAGAGAGAGAGAGAGAGAGAGAGAGAGAGAAATCTGTAGCTTCTCTGACATGTGTATATATATATATTCTTTTTTTTGGGCAAAAAATCATCTGTAGGTAGCTAGAATAGATTAAAAATAAATAATAATACTTCAGGGTACAGCAGTGGTTAAGCCCTCTTACAGTTTCTATCCTTCTATCTGTGCCTTCATCTCTAGCTTCCTTTCTGGTCGTTCTATAGCCGCTGTTGTAGACGGCCATCGTTCTTCTCCTAGATCTATTAACAGTGGTGTTCCTCAGGACTCTGTCCTATCACCAACTCTTGTCCTTTTATTCATCAATGACCTTCTAAGCTGTACATCTAACCCTATCAGAGGTCCCACTTTGCCAGTCTGTGATTTCCCCAGATAGATGTGACAATTTCCCTAGATTGGTCACAATTTCCCCAAAACTAAACACTACTAACTTTATGTCTACTGGCACTTTTTAATTACTATCCCAGTTACTATTTATCATTAAATGCATATAATTGTATATATAAAAAAAAAAATTGTTATGAGACGGACTAGTAATACTGGAAATACATTTAAGTTTGCTAAAAAAAAAAAAAATGTTAGTTTTTATTTTCATTAGATCATCATAGCATCTGTCTATGACAATAACTTTCTATCAGTGTTGTATATGAAAAAATATGCTGTATACTTCTGATAAGCAGCTGGCAAGAATCATACAGTAGGCCTACCTCATTGTTCTGAGGAAACTCCCCATCTTAGATGGTTTGCGAAAGAATATGTCTTTCAATCACTGTGATAATACACCAAAATAAAATAGCATAACTTTCATTCATTCACAAAGATACATAAAACCGATATCTACTCGTCATAGAAAAAAAGTAAAACCAAAGATAGTAACTTACAATGAAGTGGAACCGTGAATACGTACTTTTAATAAGCATGTTATTCTATTAATGAAGACGAGTTCTCCGGGAGAACAAAAAAATAGTGAAAAATAGTGTGACATGTACAGGTGTATGGTATGTAGGAGGACTACTGGGCTTTGGGAGCAGGCTGTGAAGCCTATGCCCAGAGTTGGACACACACACACACACACACACACACACACACACACACACACAAAATCAAAATCATATACACATTGTAGAAATATATATACAGAATATATATACTGTAGAAAAAATATATTTGCCTACATTATTTTGGACACTAGATTAGGCATTTCTATGTCTAAATTGAAAAGAAAGAAGTGAGAAATATATAAGCACTTTATATTTACACATTATTTAGAATTCCACTGAAATGTTTGGTATTACGTTTTGGTAAAAAAAAAAAAAATACTGTGGCCTTATTTCCACTAAACATCATCCATCACAGAACAGTTTTACATGCAGATTAACGCTTTGACAATGCTAATGACAATATGACACTTGTTATATTATTTGAGTAACCCTAGACCATTTTACTGAGCACAAATGAAGCTATAGGCACTGAAAGAGTTTGACTGCTGTACTTGATCACTCCTTTTGATGGCAGTGGTGTCATGGATTCCAGATATTTTGACTTTTTTCTCTTACTGACCCAAGATTTCCCTAGATCTCCCTAAATTTTTCCATTTCCCTAGATTTGTCACTAAAATCATTCGAATTTCCCAATCTAGTGAAATTTCCCTAAAAAGTGAGAGCCCTGAGCCCTATCCACTCATTCGCTGATGATTCCACCCTTCAACTCTCCATTCGGTTCCCGCAACGTCAATCTCAGCAGTTACATCAACAAACAAGGGATGAGGCTATGGCACACCTATTGTCTGACTTGGCTCGTATCTCTGACTGGGGTAATAATAATCTGGTTGTTTTTAATGCATCAAAGACTCAGTTTTTTCACCTATCAACCCGACAAAATCTTCCACAGGAGTACCCACTAATGTTTAATAATATTCAGCTTAATCCTGCATCATCCTAGAACATGCTTGGGGTTTCATTTACTCGGGACTTATCTTGGAAAGATCATATATCTCTTGTAAAAACTGCTTCCAAGAGATTAGGTGTGCTGAGCCGACTCCGTTCCTTCTTTACCCCTGCACAATTGTTGACTCTATACAGGAATTTTATCCACCCCTGTGTGGAGTACAACTTTCATGCTTGGGGAGGCTCCCCACATACAGCTCTTCTCAATGGGGTGGAGTCAAAGGCTATTCGTCTCATTAACTCTCCTCCTCTTACTGACTCCCTTCAACCTCTGTCTCTTCGCCGCACTGTTGTATCTTTATCTCTTTTCTATCGCTACTTCAATGGTCACTGCTCCACTGAACTGTCTGCATGCATTCCTCCACCTCTACGACGGGCGCGTAACACCCGTCTAGCAGCAAACTCTCATCCCATTTCTGTCCAGCTCTCTAATTCAAGAGTTAACCATTACTCCCAGTCCTTCATTTATGCAACAGGTCAACTCTGGAAGTGTCTCCCTCTGTCTGTATTTCCTGCTTCCTATGATCTCCAGTCTTTCAAACGCAGTGTGTCCAGGCATCTCGAAATGATCGGATCTTGATTTTGGCTTTCTCTTGTATTTTGTTTTTCTCATGGAAGGAGCAATAATTGTTGGCTCGCGGCCTTTGGTACCTTCTTCCTCACATAAAAAAAAAAAAAAAAATCAGATGACATTTTTTTTTTCTTTTTATATCTTGCTCTATCATGACTGTTTTATTTTACTTAGGCAAGATCACTACTACTTAGGGAATAAATGGTGAATATGCCTAACCTCCCCTTTTCGAAATCTCTCTCCAAATCTGGAAAAGTAAAAGAAATGATTGGAAAGTGAAAAAAAAAAAAAAAAAAACAGTGCTACTTGGTTGAAGTGGTTAAGCTTTTAATGCATATAAAAATGCACTGGCCCAAAGCAAAAAAGAAAAGAAAATGGAAATAGCAGATAAAGGAAATGGAAAAATGATTAACAAATATTTATCCCCAACACCGTGCAGTCTCTTAACCCTCCCATGGCCGGGATAGCTCTGGTAGCGCTCGTGTTCTCTCCCACCTTACGACAGTCGATTTTATACAGCTGAAAGTGAGGTGTGGCAGTTGAAGAGAATTAATACTGGTCATAAAATGTTAACTGAAGGAATCTGAGTTGTATCAGTGGCAGTGTAAAAAATTGTAAGGTTCATGAAACGCGTGGACTTTAAAATAGATGAAAGACTGTATTTAATATAAAAGGGAGATGATAGCAACATCAGTATTGACCCAACGAATGATGGCACTGATATTATTGACTCCTTGAACAATGATGATGATGATGTGGAAGGTCGTGATGAAAATTACGATGCAAATTTTGATAACAATCAATCAATCAATCATTTCCTGTGGCACCCTCGGGGATGCATAGGGCCTCGATGAACTCACACCACCACATCCTATCTTGTGCTAAATCCTCAAGATCTCCTCAACACTCATCTCCAGCTTCCCGTCTCATTGTCCTCACCCACGTCTCTTTTGGCCTTCCTCTACCTCTCTTACCAAGTGCCACCCACCCTGGTGTACCTCGTACTATTCCCTGTCTCCTATACACATGTCCTAGCCACTTCCATCGTGAGAATCTAACATATTCATCGATCGGCTGCACTCCCGTTATTTCTCTAATTCTACTATTTGGTATCCTTTCCCACCACTTAACTCCTAATATTCTTCTAAGTGCTTTATTTTCAAACACCAAGAATTTATTTTCCATAGTCACTGTGCTGTACCAAGACTCGTGTCCATAAATTAAGATACTCCTAACCATTACCTTATAAAGTTTGATTTTTGTATGCACAGAGAAATTGTTATTATTCCAAATATTTTTAAGCATTCCCATTGCCTGATTAGCCTTCTTTAACCTTTCCTCGAATTCAAAGTTCAAAGAACAATCCTTGGCTAAATAAGTACCTAAATATTTAAACCTATCAACTTGCTTTACAACCATACCTCCAATTACACATTCCTGTGCATTTTCCATATTCATATTGATTATTTCAGTTTTTCCACAATTAATAACCAAACCCACCTTGCGACCTTCACTCACCAAACAGTCCAACACTCTCTGCATCTCTTCTGGCCCATCACAAATCAAAACTATATCATCTGCATAATCTAAATCCAAAAGTTTCCTGTTCTCTCCCCAAAGTATACCTGCACCGGTTTCTGTTCCAACGCGTTTCATAATGTAATCAATGACCAATATAAATAGTAAAGGCGATAGAACACCACCTTGAATTACCCCGGACTTGACTTCAAACGAATCACTCAGACAACCATCAACCATCACTTTACAAAATGTGTCCTCATGCATGTTCATAATAACCCTCACAAACTCCTCTGGTATTCCATAATGTCTCATGATCTTCCCCATAGTCTCTCTCGAAACACTATCAAAAGCCTTTTCAAAATTAACAAAACAAAGACTTAACGGTACTCTCATTTCATTAACTTGCTGCATCAAATGCCTGACTATAAAGATCTGATCATTGCAACCACGTCCCTTTCTAAAACCAGCCTGTTCATCCCTCAGAATACCCTCAACCACCGGCTCCAACCTATTTAACAACACTCTACTGAAAACTTTCAAAGCTATCGGTGACAAAGAGATTCCCCTCCAATTACCACATTCACTCAGGTCTCCCTTCTTCGGAACTTTAACAATTACACCATTCTTCCAAACTGATGGTAGTAACCTCGTCACCCATATCTTATTGAATAGCTTGGTCAAGATCATTATTAATCTATCCCCATCCACTTTAAACATTTCCGGAAATAAACCATCCTCCTGGTGCCTTATTATTCTTTAACTGTTTTACTGCTTTCTCCACTTCTGCAAGCCTCAACTCTCCTGTTTCTATATTTATATCTTCCTGAGCAGACGGTATATCCTCTTCTGGTGATATTGGTCTATTAAGAACTGTCTCAAAATGCTCTTTCCATCTATTTTTAATATCTCCATCTTTGGTCAATAAATTTCCTTCCCTGTCTCTAACTGGTATTTCCTTGCGTTTACCTGTATTACCAATCAGTTCTCTAATCGATTCATATGCTATTCTTTGACTCTGTCCATCATTTTTGTTTATTAAGATTTCAGTCTCTGCAACCTTTTCATCCACACATCTTCTTTTATCTCTCCTAGCTAACCTTCTTACTTCTGAATTCAAACTCCAGTACGCAGCTCTTGCTAATTCAATCTCTTGTTCATCAACGCATTGCATCTCACTCCTCAATTTAGCCTCACCTCTCTTTTTTATCATATCCCACGTTTCCTCTGATATCCATTTCTTTCTCCTGAAGCTATGTCTCCTTCCAATCGTACATTCAGCAGTCTCATGCAAAACTTTGTTCACATCCTCCCACATCTCATCTACACTTCTCTCCCCCTCTTCCAACGTTTCCAACACCAAAAACCTATTTCTGCATTCTAATCTGAATTCCTCCTTTTCTTCTCCTTCCCTTCTAAGCTTAACAATATCGTATCTACCATCACCAGATTTTTCCTTCTTCTGATTTTTAAGTTTAAACCTTATTTTTGCAGTGCTGAGTTGATGGTCACTACCAATATCCGCTCCCCGTTTAACATGAACATCTAGCAGAGAACTTCTATGCCTCCTACTGATAGCGATGTGATCAATCTGATTTTTATATTTTCCACACGGCGACACCCAAGTTGTCTTGTGTATATTGCAATGCTGAAAGATAACAACGATGATGATATACATCCACGTCTTGCAGGCTGGTGTAAGGCCCGGTGTTTTGTGCTGCCGTCCTGTCAATCCTGGTATACCATCACCTCCGACGCCCCCGACTCCGGCCAGAGCATCTCCTGTAGACTTGTGGCCAACCTGCCCACCAGCAGGCAGATTGAGCCCCACCCCGCAGCTGTCACAGGATATGGTCAGTGGGCACGTGTTATTATTATTATTATTAGTATTAGTAGTAGTAGCAGCAGTAGTAATAGTAGTAGTAGTAGTAGTAGTAGTTGTACTAGTAGTAGTAGTAGTAATATTATCATTGTTGTTGTTGTTGTTGTTTGTTGTCGTTGTTGTTGTTGCTGTTCTTGTTGCTGCTTCTGCTGTTTTTGTTTTCACAATCCTCGTTGCGAAGGGGCGGAGTGGTAATCTTTTCAGCTGTGAGGTTGGCCGGCTGGCTTTGTGTTTTACATCCTGAACCTGCTTCAGATCAGAAATGAAGGTGCAAAATTATGTGGCGAGGAAAAACTTTCAGGCTATGCGGGTGGTGAGATCCTATATTGAATGGTTTCTAGTGCTGGTGTTACTATTATTTTTTTTTTTTTGCCTTTGCCTTTCATTATTACTATTATTATTATTATTATTATTACTTTATTTTTATTATATTATTCCTATTATTATTTACGATTTGTTTTTACACATTACAGCTTTAAAAATTGTCTCGTGTCATGGTAGTGGTTGAAGGATAAGGTTCATCAGAAAAGTGAACCTAATGGGGTGAAGATGAAGATGCCCTATTCCAGCAGTGCACCATCCTCCATTTGGGGGTTGGGAGGGAATTGAGAGGTGTTTGGAGAACCAGGCAGAAGAACCGCTCGGTTATATCGCTTGCGCAAGGACAACAGGGAGATTCATAGATCGATAGATGGATAAATAGATTAAGAGAGAGAGAGAGAGAGAGAGAGTTAGCAGGCTGTTTACAAATATCTTGTAAAGCTCTCTGCAATGTAAACTCCTTTCATACCAGCCTATCTTTATGTATACACAGCACTTCTCTCTCTACACAAACCCACTTCATCTCTCTCTCTCTCTCTCTCTCTCTCTCTAACCTTGTTATGGTATGCTTACTGGGTTCCATCTCTTCCTTCCAACCTACTCACTTAAATAAATCAGTCTATGTATCCATATATCTTTTTAACGGTATTAGCATCGACAGACCTGCCAACCATCCTACCCACTTATCTACTTACCTGTTTACTTGCTGTATCTATCGGATGACATACATATCTTCCTACCAATCTGTCAAGGACCAGAGAAACCTTGCTATCTATTAAGCAACTTATTTACTGATCAACCAACTTAGGTGCACGTATAAAATAACCTGCTTTGAAACTCTTCCCCTTCCTACTAACCTCCTTACCTACTTACTCACCTACTGGCTTATTTTCGTTCCTATCCAGTAACATACCTGCCTGACTATTTAGCTACCTACTCTTCTGCCTACCTACGTACCTACCTACCTATATGCCTATCTACCTCCCTACATACCGATCTACCTACCTACCTACCTACCTCTGTGCCTACCTACCAACCTACCTACCGACTTACCTACCTACCTACTTACCTACGACCTAACATGTGCACTTCGCTGTCTGTTAACCAAGTTACCCACCAGTTTACTTATCTACTACCGGTAACTACCTACCTACCTCCCTAACAGCCACCTACTTACCTATCAATATATCTACATTCCTTTTTACCTACTTCCCTACTGACATACCTACAATACTTCCTATCTACCTCTGATGTACCTAATAACCTGCCTATCAACAAACCCATTTAATCAATCTTATTTTACAGTACTTACCAATCTACCTACATACCGCTCAATAGATCTCTTAGGCTATACTGATCTACCTAGCTACCTGCTTACCTTCCTGCTTATCAGTGTACAGTACTAACTTACCAATCTACCTGTCTAATTACCTACCCACCTACCTACCTATCTGCCTTCCTAAGTACATATCGACCTCTCTACCTGTTTGCATACTTATCTAGTCAGCCTACCTGCTGTACCTACCTGCCTGTTAGCTTGCCTGCCTGTCTACCTGTTTACTTACGTATCAACATGTCAGCCTTCCTACCTCCTTACCTATCTACTTGATTACCTACCTGTCGACTTACCAGATTACATCACTACCTACCTGCCTACGCACTTACCGACTACCTACCTATCAACTTGTCAACCTACATACCTACCTACCTACAGTAGTTACCTGCCTATGTAGCTACCTACCTACCCATCGTCTTTCCAAACCAACCTATCTACCCACCTGCCTACCTACTTACCTGCCTGCGTACCTACCAACCTACCTACCTGTTTACCTACCTACCTACCTACGGTAAGTATGTACCTACCTCCCTACCTGTTTACCTACTATCAGTTTGTCAACCTGCCTACCTACCAACCTGCCTACCTGCTTACCTGTTTACATACCAATGGACCTCCCTGCCTACCTGCCTAACTTGTGAACTTCCCTCCTGTTTACACTGGCATTACCATAACTCACACCACCACCACTCTGTTTGTCTTACTCCTTACCTGGCTGGGGGTCGCGTAGGGCTACATAGTGGCTATTTGAGGCTACATGGAGCTATTGTGGGTTAGTCAGAATTGGGGCTATTCGAAGCAGGGAGATTGTACATGTAAAAGTGTGTGTCGTCTGGTGGTGCTGGTAACTAGATGTAGATTAACTAGGGGCTATCAAGGCTGCTAAGGCCAATTTAAGGGCTGTCTGGGGCTACGTTTGGAAGCTATGAAGAAGAGAGGTTGCATACACTGTTTGGAAGAGAGGTTGGAAGACCTGAATACTTAACCCCACCATTACCCCATTCCACACTTCCCAACCCCACCATTACCCACTCCACCCCACTCAACCTCACCATTACCCTATCCCGCCTCATCCAGTCCCGCAATACTGTATCCAATTTTACCTGTCAGTTTTAAGATACTCCAGTCCACTCAACCTCGCAAATACCCCACACCAATCTATCCCACTCCAACCCATCAAACCAGCCATTTAGTAAGATACCTCGCCTGCCAGTCTGATCTCACTCCACCCCTCTCAACCCCACCATTACTCCACTCCACCTCACTCAACCTCAGTAGTCTACCCAACCTCATCCATTACTTTTACACCACCCCACCCCACCCAACCCCACCATTATCCCATTCCATCCTGCTCAAATCCACCGTTATCTCACTCCACCCCACCCAACTCCACTATTATCCCACTCCACCCCACCCAACTCCACTATTATCCCACTCCACCACACCCAACTCCACTCCCACTCAACCCAAACAGCTTTAACATTATCCCATTCCACCCCACCAGCTGGGTCATGTACTACCTTTCCTCAACCCCCTTCCAGCAATACTCTAATCTACTTCACCTGTATATTTTTTACTCCACTCCACCCCACCCAACCTCGCTAGTACCCTGCTCCACCTCACCAACCCTGGGATACTCTGCGCTACCCCGTTTGATATTTTTACCCCATTCGATCCTACTAAACCCAGCCAATACCCCACTCCATCCCAGGCAACCCTACCAGTACCCCACTCCATACAATATCGCCTGTGAAGTTAACACCACTCCACCCCAGCCAAATTCACCAAAACTTTATTCCATCCTACCCAACCCAATAAATATAACCACAATAAGCTCTACCCTGCCTCACATTTCAGTTTAACTCAACTCCAACACTCGCAGCTCCCCCGCCACTCCACTCTACTCCAGTCTGACCCCTTGATTACCCCACTCCATCTCACTCAGCCTCACCATTACCACACTACACTCGCCCAACCCCATCATTAATCCACTCCCCTCCATCCTACCCAGCCATACTCTGTCCATCCTCACTCAGTTATATACAACTACATTCCTCCCAACCGCACCATTACCCAACTTCATTCCCCCCACCCCCGCCAAACTCCACCTTGTTTCATATGCATGTCTTACCCCACGCCGCAAAGTTCAACCTCATCATTTCCCCACACCATCCCAACCAACTCCCTAATATGCTACCTTACTTCGTCTGTCGATTTCACCAAACTCCACGCCGATCAACCTCACCGATACCTCGCTCCACCCCATCCAGACTTCGCCATTACCTCACTTCACCCGAGTCAGCCCCACCATGTTAAACCCAACATCGGAGTTCAACCTTTTAAGGCCACATCACACCACCCAACCCCACAAGGACCCCACTCCACCCCACCCAGACCAGCATGCTCTGCCCTACATCACCTATCAGTTATTCCCGTCTCCACACCTCACAACCCCCCATTACCCCATCACAACCCATCCACACACAGCATTACCACACATCACCAACAGTCTTCGTTCCGTCCCACTCGTCCCCGTCATACTGTAGCTAATATGTCAGTTTTACCCCAGTACATTCCACTTATTCCACGATTCCCTATCCTACCTTACCTCACCTGTCAATAATTTTACTTCACAACATCTTGCCAAACTTCATCATTACTTCACTCCGACCCATCCTTCCATGGTCTGTTTAGCCAGGAAGACTGAGGTTCAGCAACAACCCCACCCAACTCCACCGTTACACCATTCCACACCACCCAACAGCAAAATCAACCCACTCACCCCCCCCCCCCAACACCGCCACACTCTGCACTACCACAGCAGACAAAATTCAGTCCTTTCTTTACAGCCAACAACGCCATTTCCTACCCAACATCACCTGTCGATTTTGCTCCACTCCTCCCTACCAATGCCCGCCATTACCCCCTCCATTCTACCTGACTCCGCCATAATATATTTGTTTTCACCTGTCAGTTTTACGCATCATCTCACCCAACCCCGCCACTACCTCATGAACCCTACCCAACCTTGTAATACTCTACCTGCCTTGCCTATCACATTTACCCCACTCCACCGAACCTAACCATGCCATACCTAACCCTACCTTACTTGTCACTTTTACCACACTCCACCCAGTGCAACCTCCCTTATTACCCACCTCACCCAACCCCTTCGTGCTTTACCGTGCCTCACCTGTCGGAAATACCACACTCCATCCCGCCGAACCCCACCATTACCCCACGCCACCCCACCCAACCTGACCATTGCCCCATTCCACACCCATCAATCCCACCATTACCCCCACTCCACCCCACACAATCCTGCCACATTCTATCCAACTTCACCTGCCAGCTTTACCCCACTCCACCCCACTGGACTCGGCTATTACCCAATTCCATCCCACCCAACCCCTCCATACTCTATCCCATTCCACCGTACTCCACTCCACCCAACTCTGCTAATACCCTACCCCACCCCACCTAACCTCGCTATTACTCCACCCCACCCCACCCACCCATCCCAGTCATTACCCTACTTCATTCCAACCAACCCAACGATTACCCCACTCTACCTCACCCAGCCTTACCATTATCCCACTCCACTCCACCCAACCCCACCATTACCCCACACCACCGCACCCAGCCCCGTCAATACCCCACTCCACCTTACCTAACCCAGCCAGTACCCCACTCCATCCCACCTATCCCGACAATTACCCTACTCCATTCCACCCAATCCACCATTGCCTCGATCCATCCCACTCAACCTCACCATTACCTTGCTCCGCCCCATCCAGTCCAGACAGTAACCCACTCTACGCTACCCATCCCAGCCATTACCCCACTCCACCCCACTCAACCCCAACATTACCCCTCTCCACCTCATCCAACTCCTCCAATTCCCCTATCCACCCTACCCAACCACGCCTTTACCCCACTCCACCCCACCCAACCCAGCCATACTCTTCCCTGACCCAGGAGGAGTGGAACTATCATGGAACCATTTAGGTGTATGTGGGGATATTGGGGTTATTTAGGGCTGTTAGGGCTACTAGAGGCTACAGGGGCTATTTGAGACTACGAGGGACTATTTGGGATTACTTAGGCCTGTGTGGAGTTGCTGAGGTTTATATTAGGGTTATTAGGGGCTACAAGGTGGTTTTTTGGGGCAACTCAGGACTCTTTGAGGCTCCCTCCAAGGTAAGGAATCTTTGTACAGCATGAGGCATTTGTTAGGACTGTAATGCTGTACGGTAGTGAGACCTGGGCGGTAAAGAAAGAGTATATTCGTAGTGTCAAACTTATGGTAATGACAGTAATTAAGTGGATGTGTAGTGCGTCCTTAAATACGAGGCCTGGGTGGTCTAGGACTGCGATTGAAGAGTTGAGAGGAAACATGGGGCTTGAATGTATCGTTGTAATATGAAGGGGTAGAATGAGATGGTGTGGGCACGCTGAAAGGATGGAGAATGACAGTTTAATGCGGAAGGTGAGGCGTGTGAATATCGCGGGCAGGGTTGCGAAAAGTATATAAAAAAAAGACCTTGGATGAGGTCATAGAGAGTGACCTCAGGGATAAGGGACTGAATAGAGACTGCCAGAGATCGAGCAGCGTGAACAACCCCCATTAGGTGACCAAAGCCGACGTATGCAAATATGTTGGAGTCTTTATAAACAACACGATGATACGGCGGGATTATTGGAGGTTACATAGGGCAAATGAGACTACATGAGGATACTGGGGCAACTGCGTACTATTATGAGAAATGGTAGGCTATTTTTGGCCATCTGAGGTTTCTTGAGCTACTAGGGCTACTGAAATTTAATGGGAATATTGAAACTACTAGTGCTATGAGAGGCTATTGAAAATTAGATGAGTTATTACGGATTTTTGGGGTTGATTTTGGCTATTTGAGGTTATTGTTGATATTGGAGAACATTGACGGCTACTGAGGCTTCTTTAGGCTATTTTATACTACTGGGAGTTTGGAGTTTGGACAGAGTATGAGGAGCTACTGAAGCTATGTTATGTATTTGGAGGTTATGTGGAGCTACTAGGGTTATGTGAAAGTATGTGATATTATTGTCGGCTGTTAAGGGCTATGGGGTCCTACATGGGGGAATGTCGAGGTATGGAGGGCTAATGTGGAGTACTGGAGGCTAGGTGGATCTTTTTGAAGTGTAAGTAGCAGTGCGGGGTAAAGGCGAGCAATTTGGTTTTCTGCAGTGTTAGGTCCTACATAGGGATATTTCTGGCATTATATTTAGGTTTGGATGAGCCTGTCGTGCTCAGTGTGTTAAGAAACTATTATAACCAACTGCTTCACCAGATTTTTTTTTTTTTTCAACGAGAGCTAAAAAATATCATTCATCTTTGTAAATGCATCTCGTATTCAGAGAATAAATTTTGAGTGTCATCAACAGAGGCTCAAGTTTAGAGTAAAAAAAAAGTTGTTATGACTGGAAGAGCTATGTATTTTTTTTTTTTTTTTAGCTGATTTTGTTGTGTTTAATGGCCATATTTATTCGTATTTAGGTCTGAAGAAATGTGTTGGTATTATTTTGAATACTTATTCAAGAAGGAATAAAAATGTGTTTCAATGATTTTGCAGCCTATCCAAGTAAATACAAAACTGCAAGTGGAGCAGGTAAAAAGGAAATATCGTCTATACCTACAGTAACCATTATACGATGCGTGGCCATCTATGCATAACACTGTGGCTAAGACCAGTCGATTGTACTTGTCACAGGAAGATCCCTCATTGTCCTAGGGTTTGAAACTATATAAATAAATTTCAAATGACGACTGGCAATTAATAACAGTATCTTACGCTTGCTTCCGCAAAAGTTATTTCACTGGCTGCAAGGAGACACCCCCTGTCTAAGGCTGCATCCATACCAAATGCTTGCTGGCACAGGTGGGAGTTCCACATACCGTAACCCAGAGAAGGTCTTGCCCAAACCAGCCAGTGTCAGGTGGAACCACCTGTATAGGTTACAGTGACGCAAACTCCTGCTTACATCCGCCCACACCAGCAAACATTAAGGGTAAATTAATATTGTTTATAATCTCTTCGGGAAAATGAATCTTGCCAAAGGCTGCGTGAAATAGTCTTACACTAACAATATAGATTTTTTAAAAAGCGTCCTCGGGGTTAGTTAAGGGTGCCATAAAAGTGAACATAAGATCTGATTAGGATTTTCACTTCACTGCACTATCAGGGAAAAATACACTTGAAAATGGCTTCGCCGATCGTAAAGAGCCCGTCGGTGGTAAAAGTTCCATCGAACCCTGACAGTGGTGCTGTGGCGGAGCCAGGGAAGGTAGGCGTGTTGAGTGGAGGGGGAGGGGGAGGGGGAGTGGGAGAGATGGGTGGTCCATGGAGTCTGTAACCCCCTTCCCCCCTTTTTTCTTTTTACCTACGCCATAGTTTTCCTTTGAAGACCGTTGGAAGAAAAAAAAAATCATTATTCTCTTTTCTTTAATATGGTTTCAAGTATTGCACCGTTCAGTATTGCAACATTTTCAGCCCATAAAACTCTCCAATAACTTGAGTTTTACTGCAGTCTGTACGATCCAACTTGGCTATATCGCCACGCCTTCCCAGCCACCTACCGAAACTCAAGGAAGGTCTTTGTGAAAATTACGAATAAATATGATCATACATGAACTGTGTGACAAGATCGATGTATTTTCAGGACAAAAATTAGAGATAGATTTGACTAATAGAAGGGGATGTGGATGTACTGTCTTTAGGAAGAAAATGAAGTGAAGGCTTTGCTAAATTCCACTCTCCCCTTAGAAGACAACCAGCAACAGCTGGCCTTATATTCAGGTCCCTAATTAAACTACTGGGCGAATAAAGGCAGGAGGGAAACGAACTGCATCTACCATTCTGACCGGCCATGAATTTCACTTTGGTTCTTCCATTTCCGGGGTTGATGTACTTTACTTAACTTCCAGTTTACAATAAATAAATTGATGAACTCGATCGCCATGATCAGTCTTCTAAAACGGGTGAGGTTACAAAATACACAACGATATCCTACTTCGTTTGGTTGATACTGACTTATTTATAGCATAATGTAAAAATGTTATTCGCAAATACCCCCACAACACCCCCCCCACGACACGGCCCCCCCCCTCTCTCTCTCTCTCTCTCTCTCTCTCTCAACTTCCCTCCTTTCAACCTGCTCTCTCAGTTGTAAAAATCCATCCATCCATCATCCAGTCCTTTTTTACCTTAACAGGAGCGTAGGGGCCAGGAAATAGGCTACTCAGTCCCCAGTTTTACTGCTAGGGTGACCAGCCTCACTTGCCCGTGACTGGCATTATGTGAGCAATGCCCCAGTTTTCCTTTGCATTTAGACCTTTTCTGGCTCCATCCTGTTGAAGCTCCTTAACCCACAAGACCGCTAGGGGTCATTTGTCCATATGTTAACAACAAGTGTAGTAAATTATTTCCTGGACTGCAAGAAGCTATCTAAGGCGCGTCCACACGTGTCCCCGAACATGTGTTGACAAGACATCTGGCAACATTTTTGGATACATGTATGCAGCAGTATTTGGACAGATGTATGCACACATGTTATGGTGCAGCTTCAAGTTTAATGACAGCAGAGGTGATGCTATAAGTCTGTTCATACGAGGCAGTTGAGACCTCATCAAGCTGTTGCCATCATGATCTAGACGCTGTTGTTTCCAGCATATTTGCAGCTTGTTCGTTATTGTGTTGTTTACATGTTGCCAGCACATGTTCCGCCACACTTGTGAACGCGCCCTAACTTGTCACTCAGATTAGAGTCATTTAAGGTTGCACTACATCGAATGAGTGAATGGTGAACGCCCCCGCCTATATTCGTTTGTAATAATATGAACGTAAATTTTTTCCACCGTCATGCCTGCCACTTCATCTGACTGGAGAACCTGACGACCACCTCATTACACTCACGTCCAAAAATATGATAGCCTAACATTTTTTTACTTTCCATTCTGACCTGTTTTCTGTTACTGAAGCATTTATCATCCAGCTGAGGTTTCTCTTGACTGAAAAACAAAAATCGTATGGTGTTTGTCTGAATGAAATACCTTAATGCTGACAGTATTAATTCTCTTTTGATTCTAACTTGGCCTTTCATTCTGAATGCTGGGTTGTAACAATAGATTAACACCAGTTAAAATGTGTGGATCCATTTCAGTAAAAAGCCTGAAATTGTAACTCTCTGACTGCTAGAAAAATGTTACCCTTGAAATAAAATCGCAACGTGTCAGCCAGAGTGAAATATCGGAGTGTGTTCGTGGCAGGCAAAAAGTTGTGATGCGCATTTTCAGTCCCCAAAAGCTGATTCCAACCGTGTAATGTTGGTGAAAGGAGGGAGGAGAAATGGAGTGGGGAGGAAATGGAAGAGGGAGATGGAGGGGGGGGGATGGAAGAGGGAGGAGGAAAGGGAGATGGAAGAGGTAAGGGGTAGGAGAGAAGGAAGGAGGAGGCGGAAGGGTAATAGTGAGAGGAGATAGAGAAAGGGAAAGTTGGCGAGCGAGGATGAGAAAGAGGAGGAATAACGTGGATGGGAGAGAGAGAGAGAGAGAGAGAGAGAGAGAGAGAGAGAGAGAGACTATAAAAGAGAAAGTTGGGGGGGGAGGGGTAAGAGGAAGAACGTGGAGACGGGTAAGGGAAAGGTGAAAGAAAGGGATGAAGGAGGAGGAGGAAGGAGATGAAGGTGAAGGAGAGGAGAATGGAAAGGGAGTGGGAAAAGGGATAGTAAAAGAGTGTAGGAAAGGGATGGCGAGGAGAGAAAGCCCAAGGAGAAAAGGGGAAAGAGAAGAGAAAGAACAGGAGGTGTGAGGATGAGGGAAGAGGGAGGGGAGGTAAGAGAAGCCACAGGGAGGAGGGGAAGAGAAAAAAAAGGAGATGGAGGACATGAGACATGGGGAGGGGGTAGAGTGGTGAGAGGTGAGGTAGGCTAGAAAAATATAGACCTGAGTAAATTAGGTCGATTTAATCTGCCTTTTTTGTCTGTTCAAAGTTAATCAAACATTTTTCTCTGGCAACTTAGCGGTGTGTCTTTCGGTGGCCTCGGGGATTATTATTGCCATTAACGAGACGCTGTGGGAAATTTAGAGATTGGGAATAATCTCGTGAAGTTTACAAGCTCTGAATTTTGCCTGGGTGGATAGTAAAAGCTTCAGTATGTTTTTTTAATATCTCTCTCTCTCTCTCTCTCACTTTGTGTGTGTGTGTGTGTGTGTGTGTGTGTGTGTGTACTGCAGCTTGGTGTTGAGTTAATTTAGCTAAAGAAAGATACCCTCATAGTAAGGGGTTACAATTCTTGGTGCAGAGGGGGATCAGTTTTTCATTTTCACTGTTTCGAAAAATTGTGTCTGATCTTGGCGACACCTCTTTAAGACTGTCATTGTCCACCTCTTCATTTCGATGATATATTCTTCATTATATTATGGCTACCTATAGGCGATTTTATTCAATATTACTGCTGACGAATTGATTAAAGCTATATCAACCCTCTCCTCCACCAGTTTCAATCACCTGCCCGAAACTGAACTTAATCGTCTGGAAGTAGCATAAAAAAAAAAAATCGTCACAGGATGTATACCTGGTCAATCGTCTGAACAGGAATCCCACTTCATTACTTTGGATCCCCACAAGTAATGTAAATTACTGACTGGTACTGCGTATATAAGAAGTGCACAGTTAAGTTTCTGTTTATTTCAGCCCCTTCTCCCCCCCCCCTCTTGCTCTCTCTCTCTCTCTCTCTCTCTCTCTCTCTCTCTCTCTCTCTCTCTCTCTCTCTCTCTCTCTCTCTCAGCTAAACACACAGATAATTACAGTAGCTACATCGCCACTTGGTAATCCCTCGTCCGTGTTCACCCAGTCATACCGTTAGGGACCTGGATATAACATCAGCATTGCGGGAGGCTGTGACTTGGTCATGAATTACTGGTGGCCTTGATGACCCTCGTGCAGTCGATAGGCATTAGTCTTAGGCCCGTATTCTCCTCGGTTAAGGAAACTAGCTTACACCTCTTCCTCAGCGATTTATATTTTGGATCCGGTAGGTTAATATCTTTTTTGTCCCTTAGTTATGCAGAGTATGGTGATAACGGAATGATATAATCAAACACAAAAGAAGATAGTAACAGCAAACAAAATCGCCGAGGAAGAAGTGTTAGGGAGCCTCCTTAAGTGACGACAATACTGGCCTAAGACTTTTTATTCTTCATCTATAGTCCTTTTACCTTAACATGGCTCAGATTTTTTCCTGTTGCAGCTTACATGACGTAGCTCAAAGGCATGAAATTGCAGTACTTTGGTTCTGCGTCCTTTCTATAGCACTTCTTTATGACTGGTATCGTGTTCTACTGTTGATATCTCGTTACAGGTCAATATTCAAGATGGAGAGATGGCAATTTTAGGTCAAGTTTGGGTAAAGAAAGTATAGTAAGCTACGTTTCAACTTATAGCTGTTTTAAACTCTTCCTAGTGAAGATTATCACTAAGCTTTTTACACCTGGTTTCTTTGCAGCTGCTGTTGCCGAGGAGAATACGAAAAATGATGAAAAGCCAAGCACGAGCAGCAAGGACGACACAAAGGGTGCAACCTCCAGTGAGAATTTGTTGCCTGGTAGAGAACGAAGAACAACACTGGCTTTCAGTGCCACAAAATCTTCAGTTACAGAGCCATTAGCAGACACCAAAGCTCCAGCAACACCAGTCATTACCACGTCAACAGCCACACTAGTAAACACAGAGATATCAGGAAATACCACAACTGCATCAGGGCATACCACTTCATCTCTAGAGAACTCTACAACTTCATCACCACCAGGAGATACAACAGCTACACAAGCAAATACCACAACTACTACATTTACAGGCACAACAACCAACACCACAACTACATCGCAGACTAAGCCAACCACACCCACAGGTTCTCTCCAGGTGATTTCGACCTTTACTGATGAAACTGGGTGCATCATAAATCATGCAGTTACAGCCATATCTTTGAAATTCAGAAGCACAGACCTCGTGAACCTAGACTATCTCAGATGCACCAAGGTTACACAAGGTTCTTTCCTGGAGCTCATCAGTGAGTTGGAGAAAGTAGAGGTGTCCGCAGATGAGAAAGATCAAAATGTCTGCCCTAAGAACTGGGTGCTTGTAACTTTTATTGGCCAAGATACAAGTGGCAGTGTGGATGATTTGTGGAATAACCCCATGTCCTTTTATGGCATATGTCTTCCACTTTCCACAGACTACTTTGCTCTGGGCAATGAATGCACTGTTGTCTACATCTCTCACGACAAGTGGCCCTGGGAACAAGACGATAGTGTACACACTGACCGATGGGACAACTGGTTCGCCTGTCCTGTTGGTTATGTGGCAGTTGGAGTACATCGAGTGAAGCAAAATGACAGAAGAATCTTTGAATCAATGACCTGTTGCCCCTTGGTGCAGGTACAGCAGGCAAAATAAGGCAATGATCAGAACAGGGATTCAGTAAAACACCAGTGGGGATAAATGATTGTAATGATAATGAAGTGAATACCTATTGCCTTTTAATGTAGCCCAAATCACCATTATGTTAGCCCATAACTGGTAATCTAGAATGAGCAAACAGATTTACCAGCACATGAGTAAAGGAAGCCAGTCTGAAGGACTTTCATGTAATTATCTGTTGTCTTGTGGTATAGGTTTCATCACCAATATGCAAGATCATATTCTCATAGGCACCTTTTCCTTAATGATCTGTTTTGCATATGACGCCTTAATATATTCTTCATTGTTCCTTTGACATTCCTAACATTGATATATTGTCGATTACACAATTACCTTTCAAGAGAAATTGCAAAATAATAATAATAATAATAATAATAATAATAATAATAATGATAATAAAAATAATAATAATGATAATAATAATAATAATAATAATAATAGTAATAATAATAATGATAATAATAATAATAATAATGATAATGATAATAATGATAATGATAATGATAATGATAAAGATAATAATAATGATAATGATAATGATGATAATGATAATGATAATAATAATAATGATAATGATAATAATAATAATGATAATAATAATAATGATAATAATAATAATAATAATAATACCAATAATAATAATAATAATAATAATAATAATAATAATAATACCAATAATAATAAAACAATAATAATAATGATACTACTACTACTACTACTGCTACTACTACCACCACAACCGCTACTACTACTACTACTACTAATACTAATAATAATAATAATAATAATAATTATTATTATTATTATTATTATTATTATTATTATTATTATTACTATTATAATAACTGACTCAATCGAATACGTTTATGCGAAGCTACAGAATGTGGTGAATGTTTTTGGCGTATCCATTGGATCCAGGATTTCGGGGGCTTGAATGATGAGTGAATGGAGGTGTGGCCCATTGGATTGGGCAAATTAGGGCTGTCTGGACATTGCTACTCCTCACCCTGCCCTAGGATGGGAAAGGAGGTCCGGATAATAATAATAATAATAATAATAATAATAATAATAATGATAATAATAATAATAATAATAATAATAATAATAATAATAACGAGAATAATATTAACGATAAACAAGCCAGACAGAGGTGCAAGAAAATCCCCATAGAGTACAAGATTACCATCGTTAGAACACAAGCAAACAAAAATAATGAACAGAGCAAAGATCCACATAACACTACTTATGGCCAGCTTTCTGTATGATCAGTTTGCTTTCACCTGAGGGAGCTGGGCCACTCTCACAACTTGAATATTAATTTTTGTTGCATGATATTCAATAAACCTTTGTTATGAGGCAGAAAAGAGTCTCGTTGATTACTAGTCAAACTTATTATCGTATCTGACCCCACCTGGCCATAAACTAAGCTGAAAAGAGGTTAAGAATCTCTGCAGCGTGAAAACAAACCGATTATGATATCCCTTATTTATAAATGAATGGCAAGGCAGGGGGGTTGTTGAATCTTTCATGTCTCCTTTTCGTTTTCTTCTTCTTCTACTTCTTCGACAGAAACAATAAACGGGAGACAGTGGACCATATAGGTGTTAATCACTCCAGGTCGAGATATGAAAAATACAAAATAACTGGCAATTATAATACTAAAATAACTAAGCTTTAAAAACACATGAAGAACACGTAATAGAGGAAGCTTTTGAACTCTGCTTTTCTTGTCACATCTAAAAATAATACTTACGAAATAAACCCCAAGTTCGTAAAATAATTTTCCTTGTAATTTTTCTTGGTAGTGCAGTTTGTGTTGTTGGTGTTGGATTTATTGTCTCTGTCCAATAATGTTGTTAGAAATCTTGTGTGTTGATGTTAAAATGTTTGTACTAAATTTCATCTGTTGCATATTCTCCATAAAAGTTACAAATTCAACATATATTCACAGGACACATGTCTTACAATGCTATAGAGAATCATTTCATGAAATTTGTACATCAAGTTCCAAGACTCATTTTATAAATCTTAGTTAAATTTGTATGGCTTGATCGTCTATCATAAAACATATAAAGTTGTTTAATTCAATGTCACGAAGCCATTTTGTGTCTACATGTTTCAGACAATCATTGAAGGAACTGAGAATGAACAGAGCTCCTCAGCAGTACACCATACTCAGAGTCAGCAAGCCTTAGAACATTTCCATCACACTCTTAAATCTATTCTGGCAATGTATATTGAATGTATCGTAGGAATTTCGCATAGCTCAATAAAGCAGACTGACGGAGTTGTGTCTCATCCTACCTGAGTTAAAAACCGGGTAGAAGAACTTTGCACCCTTAATTACGTGTGCAATTCAAATTCTTGCAAGGAAAATTCAGGAAAAGATTTGGCTATACCCCAAGATCTGATGTTAATATTTATGTGTATTGTGAGGAGCCCTGGATATTCTTCTGTCCACGTCTGATATGATGCTGGCGGTGTTTGGTATATTATGTTGCGTGGAGGGCAGGAGCAGTTGACCTGAAGGTAGATTTCTGAATGGTAGTTGAGTTGGGGATATTCTGTTTCCCGGTTAACTTAGCTTATAGTTGAATTAAGGAAGGTTAATTTAAGCTGAAATAGGTAAATGGGGAGGATATGCATCAGGAATGGATCCGGCAGTAAAACCAGCCACAACTAAAATGGCAAATCAAACCAGGATAGCCTCGGCGCTTGACCGAAGCTGTTTGGCGAAGATTGGTCAAACACAGCGACCCCACAAAGAAGTGGGAAACGAAGGAAGATAAGGAAGATTAAGCTAACTTAGGTTAGGATAGAAAGGTTTAAGTGTTAGGTCAGGTTAGGTTCGAGCTAACCAATATTATGTCTTTATTATTTGCAGCTGGTCGGCCCTGAAACTGTCTTCCTCAGATTGCTTTTATTGCTTATGACGTCTAATCTTTTAGATGTGATGTGTTCAGACATCTCAAAATGAAAAGACCTTGATCATGGCTCTTTCTGTTTTATTTTCTCTGAAATAAGCAACATTCTCTAGGCTCTCACCTTTGGTTCTTGCACCCACATAAATAATAGGGGCCATGGCGGTGGTATTTGAATTCGCTCAGCCCCTATATATGATCTTCCACGTTTGTCCCACCATTGTATAAAATACCTAAGTAATGCCTTAAAAATATCTGATGTCAGCTTTCTGTTGATTGATCGTAGGTGAGTTAGTACATCTTTGGGAATGAGCTTTCTAACCTATGTGTAGTGTCTGGTGAGTCAATGTTTGTAGTCTAGAGGCCTGTCTGCACACACCCAACATGGCCGGGCATCTGCTTTATTAACGTTTAAGCTGTGTTCGTGGATCCTGAAGGGCAACAGTAGAAACCATTGTTCGTTTCTGGAGAAGTAACCTGTCGCTACCCAGTTCTTTAGTCTTGGGTTACTAGTGTGAAATGCTTTTAGAGTGGAGGGTGGGAAGGGGTGGAGGAAATTATGTTGGAGTGGAAGATTTTGTGAGTGAGAGAATCTGTTCATATCATCGATGAACTTCGTCAGGGCGTGGGTTTGTGAGGTCCCATGAAAGGACATACGACTGTACATTCTTGAATGTTTGACTCAGGCTGGGATAGAATGCAAGTCAATAGGGTTGGAAGATGTACACTCTACCGATCCAGCCACTGGAGGCTCCTGCATGCGAAAAAAGATGATGATGAGGAGGAGGAGGAGGATAAAGATGATGATGATTATGGTAATAATAATAATAATAATAATAATAATAATAATAATAATAATAATTGCTATTATTATTATTATTTTTATTTTATCATTGTTATTATTATCATTATTGTTATTATCATTATTATAACAGCAAATACAACATACAGATAACCTACAAGAAGTATTTCCCTTGTATTTTATATATCACTAGCCACCTCAACTACAAAAGAATGACAGACAGCCGGCGTGGAGGAAGGGGACATGTGCAGCCAGCAGTGTGGGCGAGTGACTGGTAATTTAGCCACTCTGACTCTCTGGCTGCCAACCAGGTCTGCAGGTTTTGGAGGAGGCGGCCGGAAATGCGCCCATGAAGATATGCGGACGTATGTAACAGAGAGGGCAATGAACTCATCCTGTCTGAGCTGACCTGCCAAGAAAAACACCACAAAATGTTATAGGTAAGTCGGAGGGAAGGATGTATAACATTCTTTAATCCAACTGGGCCTTGAATTTCGTCCTTTCACAACTTATTTCCTAAAGCTCGGTGGCAGAAAAAGACAGTGCTGCCTCTACACATCATTTCCATAGTACCTCCTCGTGACAAGCACCATATTCTAATGTTAATCTCTTCTTCCAGCTCGACATACAAGATGGAGAGGTGGCAATTTTAGGAAAAGTATTAAAAGAGTATAGCAGAAGTAGTTGCAGCCCCAAGCTGCAGACAGAAACCTTTTCTTCTGCGATCCATCGCCCTCCTGTCTGGGAATAGGGAAGCAGCAGAGGGACAGTAAATAATATCCCGCACTTGCATGTGGAGAGGATGGAGGGTCAAAGACTGACGAAGAGAGTGTATGTGAGTGAGGTGGAGGGGGAAAGAGGGAGGGGGAGGCCGAGGATGAGATGGAGAGATGGGGTGGAGAGGTATATGAGAGAGGGGGGTGTGAGTTGGGAGCAGGGGAGTGAAATGGTGGGGGACAGGGCGACTTGGAGGCGATTTGTTTGTGGCCACCCCAAACGGGATTGAGGCGTCTGGCAATAGAGAGATAGATAGAGACTTGCAGACGAAGAATATATTACCAAGCAGTCTCGGTGGACATTGTCACCATCATCAGTCGTTAAGACAGAGTGGAGGAACGACCACTGAAGATGGTGGCAGCAGTAGCAGTAGCAACAGCAGCAGCAGAAGAAGTTCTTGCAGTAGTAATAGTAGTAGTGGTGGTGGTGATAGTAACTGCAACCCCGGGTTCATCTGAATGTGACCACGGAGAAATGCAGGCTGAATATGCCCTTCTCCAGCAGTCCATCATTATCCTTTCGGGATATAGGGAGGGAGCTGAGAGATGTTTGTATAACCGGGCAGCTCCACCGCCCAGTTATATCGGTGTCAACTCGTGAAGGCGTCCGTTTAAATCACCTCAGTAATGAATGATACTCAAAGAAACTACCTCAACAGCAACTGGAAAGCGATACAAAGGGATGGAAGGATAAAGAAGGTATTCGTGAGGGATGTAGCTTAGAGGGTGATGCTACAAAAAAAAAAAAAAAAAAATGGGAGAGAGAGAGAGAGAGAGAGAGAGAGAGAGAGAGAGAGAGAGAATTCTGGCCTGCGGCTGGAATGAAGAATGGAAGACGGGCTTTTAGAGGGTATAAGAATGAGGTAACGGGAAGGAAAGGCTGGTGGAAACCGAAAGCGAGATTAAAGCAAGAATGAGAGACTGAATAAGAGAGGTTATGAGGATGAGGTGACGAAGGAATAGATAAGAGAGGTCGGCGATTAGGTGGGAACAAGAATGAGAAACTGACTTGGAGAGGGTATGAGAGTGAGCTGGATGGAGGAAGGGAAAGGAAAGGGAGACCAAGAGGGAGATGGACACAAAGGTTAAAGTGGGTCGTGATGGGTCGTGGAAAGACAGGTCATTAATGGAGGCGTTCTTGTCAAGCTAGGTAAATATATAGATAGATAGTTAGACAGGTAGATAGATACATAGATAGGCAGACAGATAGATAGACAGGTAGATATACAGACAGATAGACAGACAGACAGATAGACAGACAGATGGACATGTAGATGGTTCAGATGGATAAAATTAGATTACAACTGTGATGTGATATTCATGTTATAACTAATGTGAGCAATCATGGCACTCTGAGAGAGAGAGAGAGAGAGAGAGAGAGAGAGAGAGAGAGAGAGACAGACAGACAGACAGACAGACAGACAGACACACAGAAAGACAGACAGAGACAGACAGACAGAGAAAGCAGGAAGACACTTGAGTTATGAGGGAAGGAAGAATGCAATAAGGGGGAAGAAAATGAAGAATGATAAAAAATAATATTGCCAGGAGAGAGAGAGAGAGAGAGAGAGAGAGACGCTTGAGTTATAAGGAGAGGAAGAATGTAATAAGTGGGAAGAAAATGAAGAATAATAAAAAATAATGTTGTCAGGAGACAGACAGACAGACAGAGAAAGCAGTAAGACACTTGAGTTATGAGGGAAGGAAAAACTTGAGTTATGAGGGGAGGAAGAATGCAATAAGGGGGAAGAAACTGAAGAATGATTAAAAACAATGTTGTCAGGAAAGAGAGAGAGAGAGAGAGAGAGAGAGAGAGAGAGAGAGAGAGAGACGTGTTGGTGATGTAGGAGTGCATGCTGTATGTGAGTGAATGTGTATAAATACGAATGCGTGTATGAATTTATTGGTGCGTATAGGAATGTGATGTGCGTGTCTCTCTCTCTCTCTCTCTCTCTCTCTCTCTCTCTCCTTCTCTCCCGTCCTTACCTACTTCCGTTTTCCCTTTCCTTCTGTCCAATCCTCGTCAACTTTCTCCCTCCATTCCTCATATTTTCTCCTCCTCCTCCTTTCACTTTTATCCTTCTTTCCTCCACCTTCCTCATACACTCTCTCCCCTCTCATCTCTACCTTTTTCCCTTTTCCTTTCCCAAATCTCTCCTCTCATATTTTCTTCCTTTCTATAACCCATCCTGTTTCTTTTCTTTTATTCTCTCCTCCCTTTTCCCCTCTTCCTCCACCTTTTACCTCTCCCATCATTTTTACTTCCCTCTTCTCCATCCCATCCGTCCTTCCCTTCTTCTTCATCTGTCTTTGTTGCCCTCTGTCCACCCCTCCCCTCGCTTTTCCTTCTTCCCTATCCTTCTCTCTAGTAATTCTTTGGTCTTTCTTTTCCGATGTCCATCCTTCCCTCTCCTTTCCTCCTTCCCTGTTGTTTCCTCCCCTTTTCCTCCTTCTCAAGTTTTCCTTTCCCTATTCCTCGTTATTGTCACGAATCAAATTCGCGACATTTCCCTTTTGTGAAAAACACGAACTATTAGTGGAAAACTCACTGTGTATCGCTCAGTTAACCATTTCTCTCTCCACTTCGGTGGTATACTTTTCAAAACATTCGTCACTGTTTCAGAAGTGACCGATTTAATGCACGTCACTAAGTGCTCTACTGAGCGATACTATTGTTTCTTTATTGTTCGCCCCTGCTTGCCTCGACCGTTAGAAAAATGCGGCCTAGTGCTCCGCTTTTGTTTCCCACGATTTAGGCAGTCGAGTGCTTGCTGTGACGGAGAGAGGTCCTGTGCTCCAGAAGTGAGAGTAGAGAGAGGTCAGCTAGTACCCAAACTCCACTGATTACAGTTTCTCCAAGCTCCCAGCCTTAGCTCTCCAGCTTTGGGTGATACACCGCATTCATCGACCAGTATTTCCTTTTTGTGTGTGTTTCCTAGTCTTAAGAGTTTAGTTAAGATGTTTTTCCTAGGCGTAAGGATTTAGCTCGTGAGTGAGTGAGTGAGTGCGATCTCATTAATTTGATTTTGAAATGTAACATTAAATTTATTTTTATAATCAATAAATTTAACAGTTCTTTTTCTTGAGCTTAATGTAATGTAAACTCTTGTTTCATTTCTCCATAATTAAGCTTATTTCCCACATAGCTCCTAGCTTGCATAAACGTTTTGCTATTCATAACTGGTACTTATGCCAGTCTTGTATTAAACTTAAAATCCGTTGTGCCTCCTAGGAGTTAAGCACCAGCAAGAACCTGATACTATTATTAGTATTAGTTATTTATTGTCAGGGGTGAAGTAACTTTCTCCAGAGGCTAACAGTAACAGCAATTGAGTAATTAGTCTCTGCTGTGTACTTTTTTTTTTTTTTATGCGAGGAAGAAGGAACCAAAGGCCATGAGCCCGCAGTAACAGTTCCCTCCAAGAGAAAAACAAAATACAATATAGAGCCAAATTCAAGATCCGATCATTTTGAAATGCCTGGACACACTGCGTTTGAAAGACTGGAGATCATAGGTAGCAGGAAATACAGACAGAGGGAGACAGTTCCAGAGCTGACCTGTTGCATAAATGAAAGACTGGGAGTAACGGTTAACTCTTGCATTAGAGAGTTGGACAGAAAAAGGATGGGAGTTTGCTGCCAGACGGGTGCTACGCGCCCGTCGTAGAGGTGGAGGAATGCAAGCAGACAGTTCAGAGGAGCAGTGACCATTAAAGTAGCGATAGAAAAGAGATAAAGATGCAACAGTGCGGTGAAGAGACAGAGGTTGAAGGGAGTCAGTAAGAGGAGGAGAGTTAATGAGACGAAAAGCCTTTGACTCCACCCTATTGAGAAGAGCTGTATGAGGGGAGCCTCCCCACACATGAGAGTTGTACTCCACACAGGGGCGGATAAAACCCCTGTATAGAGTCAACAATTGCGCAGGGGTAAAGAAAGAGCGGAGTCGGCTTAGCACACCCAATCTCTTGGAAGCAGATTTTACAAGAGATGTAATATGATCTTTCCAAGATAAGTCCCGAGTAAATGAAACCCCAAGCATGTTCAAGGATGATGCAGGATTAAGCTGAATATTATTAAACATTAGTGGGTATACCTGTGGAAGATTTTGTCAGGTTGAAAGGTGTAAGAACTGAGTCTTAGATGCATTAAAGACAACCATATTATTTTTACCTCAGTCAGAGATACGAGCCAAGTCAGACATTAGGTGTGCCATAGCCTCATCCCTTGTTTCTTGAAGTAACTGTTGAGATGGGCGTTGCGGGAACCGAATGGAAAGGTGAAGGGTGGAGTCATCAGCGTATGAGTGGATAGGGTTAGATGTACAGCTTAGAAGATCATTGATGAATAAAAGGAAGAGAGTTGGTGATAGGACAGAGCCCTGAGGAACACCACTGTTGATAGATCTAGGAGAAGAACGATGGCCGTCTACAACAGCGGCTATAGAACGACCAGAAAGGAAGCTAGCGATGAAGGCACAGATAGAAGGATAGAAACCGTAGGAAGGCAGTTTGGAAATTAAAGATTTATGCCAGACTCGATCGAAAGCCTTTGAGATGTCAAGTGCAATGGCAAAGCTTTCGCCAAAGTCCCGAAAGGAGGATGACCAGGAGTCTGAAAGGTAGGTGACAAGATCGCCAGTGGAGCGTCCCTGACGGAACCCATACTGACGATCGGAAAGAAGGTTGTGATAGGAAAGATGCCTTAAAATTTTTCTATTAAGAATTGACTCGAAAACTTTTGAAATACAGGACGTTAAAGCAATTGGACGATAGTTGGAGGGTTGGGAGTGGTCACCCTTCTTTGGGACTGGCTGAATGAGAGCAAACTTCCAGCAAGAAGGAAAGGTACAAGTTGACAGACAAAGATGAAAGAGTTTGCCTAGGCAGGGTGTAAGCACAGAAGCACAGTTCTTGAGAACAACAGGAGGAACCCCATCAGGCCCATATGCCTTGTTAGTACTGAGGCCAGTGATGGCAGAAAATACATCAACTGAAGAAATTTTAATGTCAGCCATGAGGAAGTCAGAGGGGGGAAGTGATGGAGGAACAGCACTGGAATCGTCTAAGGTAGAATTGGAGGAGAAAGTCTGTGCGAAGAGATCTGCTTTATCAGTAGAAGAAATAGCTACAGAACCATCAGAGTAGAAAAGAGGAGGGAAGGATGATGAGGTAAAGTTGTTAGAAAGATTTTTGGCAAGATGCCAGAAGGAGCGGGAAGAATTCGAGTTGGAGAGTTGAGAGCATTTAGTATGGATCAAATTATTTTTAGTAGAGCGAAGAACAGACTTAGCACGATTCCGGGCAGAAACGTAAAGATGATGTGATTCAGGGGTGGGTTGGGTCCGGTACCTTTTGTAGGCCCTCTCCTT
>NC_136992.1:9601143-9628643 GCF_032717465.1 Coenobita brevimanus | reverse complement strand
AGTTGAAAGGTCTAGCTAACTCTGCTTGCAGTGAGGAAGAGTCAGCTGGTGCTTCTACTTGTTATTATATAAAGTCAGGAGTACTTATGAGGATGTGGAGACCCCCAACAGCATCAGCCGACTGTGAATGGGAGGTTGTACATCAAGTTGTCATCCCTCGTGTTTGTAGGCAGGATATCATTAGAGTGGCTCATGATTCCAGTTTGGCAGGACACCTTGGAGTGAGGAAGACTGTGGCACGCGTTTTGAAACACTTCTACTGGCCAGGTATCTTCAGGGATGTTTCCTGGTATTGTAAGTCTTGTCACACCTGTCAAGTTGTGGGGAAGTGTAATCAGACCGAAAAGGTTGCACCTCTAGTTCCCATTCCTCCTTTTGAGGCGCCATTCACCCGTGTGTTGGTGGATATTGTGGGCCTTCTTCCTAAGACTTCTTCAGGATTTTCTTACGTGTTGACCCTGATTGATATGGCTACTCGTTATCCTGAAGCCATTCCACTTAGAAATATCTCAGCAAAGAACGTGGTTAAGGAAATGCTAGGGTTCTTCACAAAGTTTGGTCTGCCCAAGGAGGTACAGTCAGATCGGGGAAGTAATTTCATGTCAAACGTTTTCAAGCAGTCTCTGAAGGAGTTGGGCATCACCCAGATCACGTCTTCAGCTTACCATCCCCAGACCCAATGAGCGTTGGAGAGATATCATCAAACACTCAAATCGATGCTCAAGAAATACTGTTTGGAACATCAGAAAGACTGGGATAAAGGTCTTCCATTCGTTGTGTTTGCTGCAAGAGAATCTCCAAATGAATCACTGGGCTTCTCACCTTTTGAACTACTGTTTGGCCATGAAGTAAGAGAACCCCTTAAGCTACTCAAGGAATGCTGGCTGTCGGAGGAAGATGACGTCAACCTGCTGGAGTATGTGATGAAGTTCAAAGAACGGCTGTCCACTGCTTTACAGCTGGCGAGAGAGAATTTAGGAGCTGCTCAGGAGAAGTTGAAGACTTGGTATGATAAGAAGTCCAGGTTACGCCACTTTCAGCCAGGAGATCAGGTTTTGATTCTGCTACCAGTTCATGGGCAACCTCTTCAAGCCAAGTTTAGTGGTCCTTATTTCGTGGAGAAGAAACTCAGTGATGTCAACTATGTCATCGCCACACCAGATCATAGAAAGAGCAAGCAACTATGTCACATCAACATGCTAAAGTTATATCACAGGCGGGACGAAAATAATCCAGTCTGCACTGTAGCTGTTCCACCCGAGTCTGCAAGTGAAGCTCTCCCATGAAGTATGAGCCTGAGTGATAGTTTGGGGAAGAATCCTGATATCATGAATGATCTCCAGACTAAGCTTTCTCATCTACCTCCCGAGGAAAGGCAGGAGTTTTCGGCATTACTGCAGGAGTACCCGCAAGTGTTCTGTGCCACTCCAGGAAGAACCACTGTGTTGATGCATGATGTCGATGTTGGAGACGCAAAGCCAGTTAAACTGCCTCCTTACCGTGTGAACCCAGTGAAAGTTCCTCTCATCCAGAAGGAGCTTGGCTACCTGTTGGACCACAAGATGATTGAGCCCTGTCAGAGCGAGTGGAGTTCTCCTGTCACTCTAGTCCCTAAGCCAGGTGGGTCACAGCGGCTTTGCATTGACTACAGACGTGTTAATCAGATAACCAAAACAGACACTTACCCTCTCCCTCGCATGGAAGATTGCATAGACAAGATCGGAAAGGCTAGGTGTACATAAGTAAGTTTGATTTGTTAAAGGGATACTGGCAAGTACCTATGACTGAACGTGCTAGGGAGATCTCATGTTTTGTAACACTAGGAAAGACTTTTGCATGTTCGGTAATGCTATATGGTATGAAGAATGCACCAGCCACATTTCAGAAGCTCATGAATGTTGTAACAGAGGGTTTGGCAGGGTGTGTTGTTTATATTGATGATGTATTAATCTTCAGTGACAACTGGAAAGATCACCTATGCCATGTCAGTAAATTTCTTGAGCGTTTGGTTCAGGCTAATCTTGTAGCTAATTTATCAAAGTGTGAGTTTGGTCAAGCTAAAGTTCAGTACCTTGGGTATGTAATTGGTGATGGACATGTTGCACCACCAGGAGCTAAGGTTCAGGTTATAAGTGATCTTCCCAGACCTAAAAGTAGGAAAGAGCTACAAAGATTTTTGGGAATGGTGGGTTATTACAGGAGATTTGTTCTTAACTTTTCAATTCTTGTATCACCACTTACAGACCTACTGAAAAAGGGAGTTAAATTTGTCTGGACCGATAACTGTGAATCCTCTTTCAACAAACTTAAAGCTATCCTATTAAGTCAGCCAGTGCTCACTACTCCAAATTTTGCTAAGCCTTTTAAGATGGCTGTTGATGCAAGTGATACAGGAGCTGGGGCTGTTTTGCTGCAAGAGGATGATCAGGGTATTGAACACCCTGTATCTTATTACAGTAAGAAGTTCACTCCACCTCAAAAGAACTACTCAACTATTGAGAAAGAGCTTTTGGCCTTGATTTTGGGTTTACAGCATTTTTCATTTTATTTGTGTTCTGGTTTTGACCCCATAGTCATTTATATCGATCATAACCCACTGAAATTCCTTAGTAAGTTTAAAGATAAAAATCAGAGATTGACAAGATGGAGTCTACTTCTTCAGGAGTAATCATTAGACATACAACATGTCAAGGGGAAAGAAAATGTTATTGCAGATTGCTTATCTAGACATTAGACAGATTGTTTTAGAGTAATAGGAAATTTCCTTTGTAAATTTCTTTTTCTTTGTGGGGAGGTGTTACATAGCCTATGATTTCATCATCCTTTGTGTAATTTTAACGCACAGTATGCTGCATGTTTGATCACGAGCGTGTTCTGCCTCAGTTCCCCCCTTCTACCGTTATAGTAGAGTAAGTCGTCCTTTCTGTTGTTCAGAGTAGGATTGTCAGCTCTTTGTCCCCTATGGCTTCATTTGCGCGTCCTTCTTACAAGTTGTATCAAGCTCTGCTGGCCCCTATATAATGAGCTCAGTCTCTGCATTATTGCCACTTAGATCTACTCCTCATTTTGTTCACATCTCTGTCCTACCCTGTACAGTTGTTATTATTGTGAGTGCTCAGGAAGTCTCCAATCATCTAGCAGCTGTGTGTAATTTGAGTATAACTGTTGTTACATTTTTTCTTGTACTGTGTAGCATAAGATTAATTCTTAGGCCTAGTAAGGTTTTTTTGTAATTTATGTAGCGTTCTTATTGTCAGCCATCATTAATAATACTTTGTATCTGTAATAATTTATCTTGCATTAACTGAGCATTACCCAGTGCATTTTCATTTTATCAGGGCTGACTTAGATAAATTTACTCTTGCTAATTTCGTGTTAATAGAGGCTATTGCAGTTAACCATATATTTAACCTGTTTTTTGCCATTACATTATCCTTATGAGTCCTGAATGTTTTGTTGTTAGTTTGAGCATTAAACTTTAACTTGTAATTTTACCTAACTCTTTTGTTTTGAACCTGGAACTTTACGGGACAGTAGTGACTCTTAATATTCTCACTTAATGTGTACATTATATTTCTCTGTTCCGTAACAATATATAGATAGATAGATAGATATAGATAGATAGATATAGATAGATAGATAGATAGATAGATTAATTTATTTAAGTAATCACCCTCCACATTTTCTCCATTTCACACTGACGCCCTCCACACATCTACACAATCAGCTCCTACACATTTTCTTCCATTACCCCACACAGCTCACCCTCACGCTTGTTTCATCTTGACCCCTTCACATTGCACCCCCACGTATCCTAAGGTCCCACACCCACCCACGTACTGGCGGGACCTTCACCTCCACCCATTTCACTTCACTTCCTCCACACACATTTCATCCCCACACAAAGTGCTCCCACAAATTCCCCCATGCACTCCGCCCTCGGATACCCGACTCCCACGCACCCTACCCCCACACACCTCAGTCCCACACTATTGTTCATATACTAACCCTCCCCCTCCCACACACACACACACACACACACACACACACACACTCTCTCTCTCGAATCATCCATCCGCAAATACCCCATTCTAACTTCCATACACTCCAGTTCACACACCCCATTCTCATACTGCCCACACCCACACACTCCATCCTCTCACACTGCCCACTCACACATATTCCATCCTCTCACACTGTCCCCTCCCACACACCCATCTCCTCACATTGCCCACACCCACACACCCATCCTCTCACATTGCCCACTCCCACACGCTCCCTCCTCTCTACTGCCCACTCCCACACGCTCCTTCCTCTCACGCTGCCCACTCCCACACACTCCATCCTATCACACTGCCCACTCCCACACTCCTCATCTTCTCACACTGCCCACTCCCACACTCCTCATCTTCTCACACTGCCCACTCCCACACTCCTCATCTTCTCACACTGCCCACTCTAACACTCTTCATCCTCTCATACTGCCCACACCCACACACTCCATCCTCTCCCACTCCCAAACTTCTCTTTCCCCACACACTCAACTCCACAAACTCCACCGCCACAAACCCAAGTCCTACACACCCCACTTTCTCACACACTCAGTCCCACACATCCCAGCCCCACACACCGCATCCCAGACTCCCAACCCCACACACCCCAACCTAGACACCCCATCCCACATACCACATCCCCAACACACCCCACCTCACACACTCCATCCCCAACACACCCCACCCTCACACCCAGTGCCACGCACTCCTCAGTCACATGCAGTATAAAATATTGGTGATTGATTATTAAAGACAGATAAAAGACTGGAATACAAATGAACTCCGAAAGAATGCAATTAAAATGTTAATTGGCTTCGTTAATTGATGATCATTACTGGAAGCAACTTAGGAGCAATTAGGGCACGTGATATGAATAACAAAGTATATATATATGAGAGAGAGAGAGAGAGAGAGAGAGAGAGAGAGAGTATATAAATAATTATGAGAGTACATGGCAGTAGGATGAAGGGGGGAGAAGTAGAGACAGAAAATAAAAGGAATGTTTGGAAGAGCTGTTATTCTTGCTTAACCCCGGTCTGTCTTTCTAAGCCAACTCGTCTACCACAGATAAGTAACTGCTTCTGAGAGGCCGTGCAACAGGTACAGTTCAGTACATACATCGCGTATGGATCCGGTGCCTCTTTGTGGCAGACAGCGCCTCACCTGAGTCGAACTAGGGTCCTTCCTAACAGCGAGGTACAGGGAAATATAAGGTTTTGCCCCTGGATTGACACCACAGCTGCTCCATCCAGTGTACACAGCGCCATCACGTGTAGGCTCCCCGTCAGCACCAGGTGGAAAAGTAAGGCAGATGAATGTATGAGGTAGGCCTGTGTTTTGTTTCAGTCTGATGACGCATTTTCTACAATATTCTAAATGCCACCAATCTTTATTTCTTTTATCAGCTTTCGGAGAGATTCTTTTTAAGCTACAGGAATTAAATATAACCTTCTTTAGCCCGTTCAATGGGAGAGATTTTTTCCTTAGCTGATTAAACTCGTATGGAGACAACAAGAATAAAATGAAAAACACGTAATCGGACTGAAGGGGATGAAAGAAAATATGAGAGTGATTTTGTTGGAAAGAGAAGAAGAGATAGATCAAGAACAACGAGGAGAAATAAGATAGACAAGTATAGGAGAAACGAATGTGTGAAGGGTGAGTATGGAAATAACTAAAAGAGCGCTTGAGAGCGCAGAGACTGTAGGGAGAAGGAGAGATAGCCCAAGAACAACGTTGAGGAACAAGGTAAATAGATGTATGAGGGAGACTGTGTCATGGAAGAAGAGGGCGGCACTGATTAAATGGGCTAGATGGTTAAAAAAAAGAAGAAGAAGAAGAAGAAGACTACTTAGATTAAGAGAAAACGTGGCAGGGTAAGTTAGAAGAGAATATGACTAAGCCAGGTGTTTCATGGCAGGGGGCCGTTACTGAATAGGAACTGAAATACCTGGAAATCCTTTTGCCGATGCCGTCCCTCTAATTATGTGGCGTCAGATAAGAGAATAGATAGATCGAGAATAGATCTCTAATAGGCTTTATGAAAAACGGTTGACTGACGACGAAGACCAATGGCATTTTTTTTTTTTTTTTTTCACTCGTTCAGTGCGATGATCATAGTCAGTCATTTTGCTCACCCTAACTCCTGACGATTTTATCCAGTAGACAGAAACCTAAAGCTTTCACTGCCATTGTAGAGAGCAGTTAATTTATTCCGGTTCCTTTTTTTTTTTTTTTTCTTTTTTTTTTAGAAGATTGAATTCATTTGGAATTAAAGTGTTAAGAAAACTGGTGGATGTTTTCAGTATGAAATGATAATACCTTGAGGCAACAATGATTTTAAAGGAAAGCATATGAAATAAACTCAAAGGAAATAAAATCCGCTGTGTTCAGTTTATAACAGCACTTACAGTTATGCAAGTTGAGCATTATTATTTTTTTTATAGAACTGAAATTTGAAGCTGCTAAGCATAGCTTAAGGAATGAGTTTAAAGAATGCCAGTACAAAGAAATCATCCTTAAGACATTGTTTCTGCGTTACAGGGTTGAGAATTTTAGTGCTGGATCTTGACTAGCGCATTTTATAGGTGCCCCCACTTTCAGCCCGTCATTTATGGATATTTACCACATTTTTATAGAGGTCTCTGCGCGCTTCGTTGATCCGACCCTCAGATATTTGTGAGAATTTCTAAGAATGGATTTTTATTTAAAGAGCGAACCAGAATGAGGTTATGACAGGGATGAATAATATGAAGAAGGCAAAGTAAAGCTGAAATACGTAGAAGTTAAATCACGGACGTAATTAAGTTGAAAAAGTCAAAGTACATTTAAAAAATAGAGTATTAATGCTAAATAAAAGTGAAGATCAGGTAAACATGTATTCAGAGTAAAATTAAAAGCATATTACTTAGCGCGACAAAAAGGGCGGCTTCACAGCTCATTCTCTCCCACTGAAACTAAACCACTGAAGCTTCGAATCTCGTCAGTCACCCTCTAACTCTGAGTGGGGAAGCACGTCGTGGCAGACAGTATTGATGGATATTTTGTGCGTGATATTAAGGTTATTTCCAACTTCCTCATTTTTCTGCGGTAAAGAAAGGTAAGCAAGGACTATGTTTATTAATTTTTGACTACCACAATTTCCATCAGTTGGTCTACATAGTTGAGGTCAGTTTCAAAATATATCTAATTGTATTGTTAGAGTAGTAGCCCAGTTGTTGTAGCCCCAGGTTCATCTGAGTTTATTAAATTTTGGTGGCAATTTGAGTTAGTCCTGGTTCACGATTGGTTTTCGTTTTTTTTTTTGTCCTCAAGATATGTCAAAATGTTATAGGTGTATAATGAAATTTTGTGCATGTATGGGTCATGGGCCCAGAAAATATGACTGAATTACGGTGGTGATCTGAGTTGTCTGGTATAGACGCTGGCGGAAGCATGAGCTCTGTCTATTTCTTCATTATCATCATCATCATCATCATCATCCGGACCTCCTTTCCCACCTTAAGAGAGGGTGAGGAGTAGCAATGTCCAGACAACCCAAATTTGCCCAATCCAATGGGCCACGTTCCCATCCACTCACCATTCAAGCCCCCGGAATCCTGACTCTACCGGATACGCCAAAAACATTCACGACGTTGTATAGCTTCACATAAACGTATCTGGTAGTCAATCCGGACACTACCACGTTCAAATGGGGTGCCAAATCCCTGGTCATGCACTTCTCACAACATTCATCCAGCCAGCTCGATCTCTTGTCAGTTCCCTAGCCTCACCGACTTCCAAACCTCTCTTCCTCACACACTCATCCACTATATCTTTCCACCTTCTCCTTGGCCTACCTCGCCTTCTCTCTTCTTCAAACTGGCTCAAATATACCTTTTCACCACTCTACTGTTATCCATTCTCTCCACATGACCATACCATCTCAGTACACTCTTCGATTCTGGTGTCCACTGACTTCCTCACTCCACATCTTTCACGAATCACATCATTTCGTATCCTATCCACCCTCTGTACTCCACATACATTCCTCAGCAGTCCCATCTCCACTGCTCTTATTCTTGACTTTTCATTTTCATGCCACACCATAGTCTCACATCCATATGTTAAAGCTGGCACTAACACTCCTTCTTGTAAGCCTCGTGCAGCTTTAACACTCAAGCCTCTGTTCTTTATCAAGGCCTTCATTGCACCAGCTACTTTTCTTCCTTGTGTCACTCTACTTTCAACTGCTTTTGCACATTTTCCTCTCACTTCTATCACTGTACTCAGTATTTGAACTCTCTCACCAATTCCAGTCTCTACCCATTCCCTGCAACATCGCACTGGGAGTCACCTTCTCTCTCATTAACCATCACTTTACTCTTTTCTACATTAACTCTAAAGGCACGACACTCACAGACACCAGCAAAACTCTGCACTAGCCTACTAAGTTCTTGTTCGGTATTTGCAAGCAGTACTGCATCATCAGCATACAACAAATCTGAACTATTCCATCCATCGCCATTCATTACCAACGTCACCCCCCTCTCCATTACTCGTGTTTTTACTTCTCTCATCACCCCATCCATATATATTATTATTATTATTATTATTATTATAACATCATCTTGCACACTCTCAGCTAAATTAAAACATCTGGCATTACCAGGAGCTGAATAATAGGAATGATTTGATAGTGGGAAGGTTAACTTGTAGCGTGTGTCAGCAGCGACAGGGTGAAAGTTTTTTTTTTTTTTTCTTGTTTGCTGTTGCTGTTGTTGTTGTAGTTGCTGTTTTCGGAATTGTTGTTGTTATAGTTGTTGCTGCTGCTGCTCGTGTTGTTTTGTTGTTGTTGTTGAGTCAAGCTCATCACAACGTGAGCTCAGTGGACTGCTGGCTGAAGTATCTCTATCCTCAATCCACCACAATGCTTTTCAGGGATAGGAAGAGAGTTAAGGGGATTTTGTATGACTGGACTTGGGAACCGCCAGGTTACTTCAGTGCCACCACATGAAGGAGTCCCTCTCAAGCACCAGTGTATATGTGTGAGTGCAACGAGCTATCTCACTGACTCAGTTTTGGCAGAATAGTTGCGTATTCCACCTTTTTTTATTTATCGAATGATGAAAAAAATATAAAAAATCATTCACCCGTCAATGATGTTTATGCAGGGATGTATGTAACAGCCACTGCACCACCGGGCAAGCTGTACGATTTATTAATAATGCTTCTCAAATATATTTACAATTGATTTTCAATGCGCAGAGTCGTAGGGCTTTGAAAACGGTCTTCCGTTTTTGTACAGCCGACAGCAGAAGTTCGTCCCTCTTAGCGTGCGTGATACGGGCCTGTTGATCTGGTAACACTGTATGAGATAGAGTTGACAGGTACGCTTTAAATGGCTAATATTAAAGAAATGTGTTCGGAGATAAGAACACATTCCCTAATGATAATATTAATTTGTAGCAGGTGGGATAATGTTATTGTGAAATGTTTGACACTGATGTATAAAGTTTCTTCGTTACGGACACAGACGCATAGGATTATTTGGACTGGACTGATGTTGCCAGCAAGTATTATATGAAATATTATAGAACGATTGCAGTCCTAAAGGTGAGGTTGCAAGAAAACACTAATTACGATGTCAGTTACATACTAAACAAACACAGAAACTGACAGTTCGTGTTTCGCCAGTATGCGGTTTAGTTTTACAAGTTAAATCACTTCCTTTTCCGACCTCTCTCCCCACCTGTCTCTTCTCTTCCTAGTCATGCTCTGCCATCATCCACGTTTTATCGTTAATGCTGAATACCGTATGTCTGTAGATAAACTGTGGGAAACAATATAAAAGTGTCAAATGAGCTTCATTTCCTCCTCCATCGCTTGAAATGTTATCCATGACAATATAAATGTTAGTAACATGAATAAATCGTCACTGTGGTGGTTAGGAGACATTACTCGTCATATTATACAACATTTATATAACCATCGTTAATACAGTGCTCCAAATACACTCCCTCTCCACCCCCTCGCCGTCTCCTCCTCTCCCCCTTCCACTGTCTCCATCACTTCTCCCCCCTCCCTTCCCCCCCTCTACCAGTACCCCTTGTTTCTCTCCCTCAACACCCCCAACCCTTCCCAACGATTTCATTTAACTGACTCTGCTTCTGTTTACCTCCCTAACTAGATCGGTTCTTCATAATTTGAATAGAGTTATTACCATTTACAGGACTTTGAGTCTTAATTGTAATGACATTATAAACACAGTACTCGTGCATGTTATATTGCCAACTGTATTACACACAAGTAACCAAATTACTTACATAACAATATGTCCATCGTAACTATCAGTGTTCAGTACCATCCCCCCCTTGTGGATTCCTTCCCTCCTCGCCTCCTTCCCGCTTTCTGTATCCCTCACTCCTCCCTTCACGTTATAACATATTTATCTGTGTCCCAGCTTGTAATATATGTAATCCCTTCCCTCACCCAAAGTATTCCTGCTTCCATAATCCCCTCCCCCCGCCCCACACACATTGTGTTCCGCACTAAAGTGAGACCTATGAGATACGTCTACTTATATATAATTTAAAACAATATGCCATCGACATACTTTGATCTGAACTCCCTCAACGCATGATCTTACAAGGTCAGAGAATGCAGTCAGCAAGATTATCCCTATCATTCCATTCCCATAGCTGCATTGCATGGTTAGAACAAAAGGTAACGGCATGGCTGTCCGTCAGCGCCCTGAACATCTGTTCTGCAACTGCCGATATTATCGATACAGGAGTGACAAGGACTCGGATGGATAGGAAGCGAACCTTTACCATAATTAACCCTTACACAGCGACAATCTCATACTTCCACTTACATCTGCCTGCTGTCCGGGCTCATGACAAGCATATTCCGATAAGGGCTTAATCTACTCATCCAGAGGGGTATAATTCCCCTTCATCGTATATTACGATGATTATGGTAGCCAAATGTATGAGGATACAGCTTTTGTGACTATCATCTATTTTGCTATATTTAATCGTAACTGAAGATCTACAAATTATCACCAAGAATACTGACAGTACTTTTAAGAAAATATTTTCTGGATGCGTGTAGATCATACAACATCTATCTATCTATAGCCCGACGCCCTAATCCCGAAAGGGTTGTCGCAGACAAAACGCCTCCAAGTCGCTCTGTCACCTATCATTTGACTCCCCTCCCCCCAACTCAACCCCCCCTCCCCCATATATTCCTCTCAACTCCATCCCTCCACCTCAACCTCGGTCTACCCCTCCCTCTCCCTCCCTCCACCTCACCTACATACACCCTCTTAGTCAGTCTTTCATTCTCCATTCTCTCCACATGTCCAAACCACCTCAGTCATACAACATGCGCAATGATTATTTTTCATTTTATACTTTCTTTGTTGAAAAGAAGGACGTTTGTGCTTCATATTTTATGTATGTTGGGATTTATAAAATAAGTGTAAGCAAGATATTAATGGCTAGAGGAGGAGAAATAAAATGATCATTAAACTGAGGCACTGACTGCCGTCCTTTGAACAGTTAATGCCTCTTGACCGCCATTGTCACGGTCATTATAATATTACACATTATTAAAGGATACTATACAAAAACATGACCCAAACATCGTTATGTTGTTCGATTCCCGAGACAATAATGAAAAAGGGAGAGAAAAAGACATTTGAAATGGCAAGGGAGAGAAGTTGGGCAGGGTCAATAAAATAACACGGTGGGGAGGGATTCGGAGTGTTGCAGGCTAGAAACAAAGGCTACTGGAAATGGGGGCGGAGGGAGGGGGGAGAAGTGATGGAAACAGTGGAAGGGGGAGGGGAGGAGACGGCGAGGGGGTGGAGAGGGAGTGTATTTTGGGCACTGTAAGAACGATAGTTAGGTAAGTGTTACATAAATGATGCCGAGAAATGTCTCCTAACTACCACAGTGACTATTTATTCATGTTACTAACATTTATATTCAAATCATTGATAACATTTCAAGCGATGGAGGAAAAGAAGCTCATAGACACTTTTATATTATTTCCCACAGTTTACCTACAGACATACGATTTTCAACATTAACGATAAAACGTGGATGATGGCAGAGCATGACTAGGAAGAGAAAAGACGGGTGGGGAGAGAGTATTCTTGGTGATAATTTGTAGATCTTCAGTTACGATTAAATAGCAAAATAGATGATAGTCACAAAAGCTGTATCCTCATACATTTGGCTACCATAATCATCGTAATATACGATGAAGGGGAATTATACCCCTCTGGATGAGTAGATTAAGCCCTTACCGGAATATGCTTGTCATGAGCCCGGACAGCAGGCAGATGTAAGTGGAAGTATGAGATTGTCGCTGTGTAAGGGTTAATTATGGTAAAGGTTCGCTTCCTATCCATCCGAGTCCTTGTCACTCCTGTATCGATAATATCGGCAGTTGCAGAACAGATGTTCAGGGCGCTGACGGACAGCCATGCCGTTACCTTTTGTTCTAACCATGCAATGCAGCTATGGGAATGGAATGATAGGGATAATCTTGCTGACTGCATTCTCTGACCTTGTAAGATCATGCGTTGAGGGAGTTCAGATCAAAGTATGTCGATGGCATATTGTTTTAAATTATATATAAGTAGACGTATCTCATAGGTCTCACTTTAGTGCGGAACACAATGTGTGTGGGGGGGGGGAGGGGATTATGGAAGCAGGAATACTTTGGGTGAGGGAAGGGATTACATATATTACAAGCTGGGACACAGATAAATATGTTATAACGTGAAGGGAGGAGTGAGGGATACAGAAAGCGGGAAGGAGGCGAGGAGGGAAGGAATCCACAAGGGGGGGATGGTATTGAACACTGATAGTTACGATGGACATATTGTTATGTAAGTAATTTGGTTACTTGTGTGTAATACAGTTGGCAATATAACATGCACGAGTATTGTGTTTATAATGTCATTACAATTAAGACTCAAAGTCCTGTAAATGGTAATAACTCTATTCAAATTATGAAGAACCGATCTAGTTAGGGAGGTAAACAGAAGCAGAGTCAGTTAAATGAAATCGTTGGGAAGGGTTGGGGGTGTTGAGGGAGAGAAACAAGGGGTACTGGTAGAGGGGGGGAAGGGAGGGGGGAGAAGTGATGGAGACAGTGGAAGGGGGAGAGGAGGAGACGGCGAGGGGGTGGAGAGGGAGTGTATTTGGAGCACTGTATTAACGATGGTTATATAAATGTTATATAATATGACGAGTAATGTCTCCTAACCACCACAGTGACGATTTATTCATGTTACTAACATTTATATTGTCATGGATAACATTTCAAGCGATGGAGGAGGAAATGAAGCTCATTTGACACTTTTATATTGTTTCCCACAGTTTATCTACAGACATACGGTATTCAGCATTAACGATAAAACGTGGATGATGGCAGAGCATGACTAGGAAGAGAAGAGACGGGTGGGGAGAGAGGTCGGAAAAGGAAGTGATTTAACTTGTAAAACTAAACCGCATACTGGCGAAACACGAACTGTCAGTTTCTGTGTTTGTTTAGTGTGTAACTGACATCGTAATTAGTGTTTTCTTGCAACCTCACCTTTAGGACTGCAATCGTTCTATAATATTTCATATAATACTTGCTGGCAACATCAGTCCAGTCCAAATAATCGTATGCGTCTGTGTCCGTAACGAAGAATCTTCATACACCAGTGTCAAACATTTCACAATAACATTATCCCACCTGCTACAAATTAATATTATCATTAGGGAATGTGTTCTTATCTCCGAACACATTTCTTTAATATTAGCCATTTAAAGCGTACCTGTCAACTCTATCTCATACAGTGTTACCAGATCAACAGGCTCGTATCACGCACGCTAAGAGGGACGAACTGCTGTCGGCTGTACATGTTAGTGTCGTTATTTACCGTACGGTACATTTTTTTTGTCAGTGTCCTTGGTGAGTTATTAATTATTATTATTATCTTCATTATTATTATTATTATTATTATTATTATTATTATTATTATTATAACCACACTTGAGAAAGCAAGATCGGGTGTTTTGATAGATTAGAGATGGGGTGACACATCATCGAGGAATTATAGATAATTCGTATAAGTACCACCACCACCCAGTCATCATTATTATTATTATTATCATTGCTGTTATTAAGCTTCATGATATAAATGGCGAAGGTAATTGTTTTCGTAAGTATTATCATTATATTTCTTTGCACTGTTTATTACATTTTGATGATATTATACAGGAAAGTATCCTAGGGTATCTCAAGTAACTTGTGCCAAACATAAATGACCTTGACCTATTTTTGAAGGTCATATATTAAATTTTGGTGCAAAAATTTGCATATTCGAAACTGAAATATATATCTCAGAAACCAATTTAGATACGGCAATTTGGATGAAAATCTTATGATAAAAAGTTTGCTAAGAATATTGGCTGAATATTTTGCCATTTAGCCTAGTGGAAAATACCAAATTCAAATCTGCTCAGTGTTTTCTTTGTCTCACGTTTTAGTGAAGAACACAAAAGCTGTAAAGCTTATAACTTTACAGTAATACAGCTGTGGTCCCTCTCATTATCTGAAAGGAATATGGTTGCAGTTAAGCATACAGTTGGCCACTTATTGAGACAAATGTAAAATGTACCCTTGCGTCCCTCCACACCTTTGTCTTCAGATCTTGTTTGTATTACACAAGAAGCTACTTAGGTTAATCGAAGTGCATGTTCCAAATATGACCTCGAACTACTTTTAAGGGTCACAGACTTGTTTGTGATACCAAGGTTTCCTAACTTATAATTATACGATAAACAGTTATGGCGATGCTTCCTTATTGTGGCTTCACAATAACTAAATAGATAACATTATCATTATTATTATTATTATTATTATTATTATTATTATTATTATTATTATCAGATGGTGGCAACCAGCATCACTCACTTGACGTAGTGCTGCCTACATCTTCCTTCACCTTATAATTCCTTTTCTATGTCTGACCTCCATTCTTTCTATTTCTCCCATCTTTCCTGTCACATTTTATTACTCTTCATTCCTTTTCAGGTGGCTTTACATTGAGTGACAGGCCTAATGGTTTCCTGTAGACCAGTTAGGCCAGGTAACAATTTACATCTCTTTGTGGTAACCATATAACCAACCCACACGTGGTCTCTATGTGTCAACAAGTGGGTTGGCGGAGGGTTAGTGCCCCTCCCCGTAAAACCACCAACTCCAAGACAAACGACCATCCTTTAGGGGATTATGGTGTCAGGCTATAGATAGATTATTATTTATTTTTCTCTCCGACGAGGAGAATATGGTTTCAAATTTGTTTGTTAGTTTGCTTATTTCTGGTTTGTTTCTTTCTTAGTTTGTTTGCTAGTTTGTTTGTTAGCAGTGTTACTCAAAACTAAAAGAGAACGTTGGGCCCAATATGGAAAGTAGATAGTCCATGTCCCAGGGAACAAACGTTTAACATGTGGGACCGATCGGGATCGTATTACGGATTTTGGGCCCTGAACACAGCTTTCGCGAAGCGCTGACCAGTGATGGGAAAACCTAACCCGTTATGAAGAGTGGTTTCGAAATTACGCTGCCCTTGTCGGAGAGACGCATTCCACCGAGTGCCCCTCTAGTTATTATTATCATTATCATCGTTATCATTAGCACAGATAGTATGCGTCATTATTTCTGAGAAATACACCTCGCTCAAACTTTGATGTTTATTCGCAAATCTCTCTTTACGAAGGCAGTCATTATACTCAGCATTTCAGTCAGTATTTTTTAAGGCATTATAGTCAGCATAACGGTCAGGATTTGAAATCAATGCGTTGCATCATCAACACAGCAAACCATGATGAAACCCCCATCAGTGTGCAATTTCACTAGTAAATCTCTGTGCATCTATGGGCACTCCCTTGGCTTGACATTCCAGCGCCAAATATAACAGGTACGGTAGCTACACAAATGTAATGAAAGAATTGGTACAAGAGCATCCCTCATTACATTTGTTGTTTTGTGTGTGTGTGTTTAAGTTTGTTTTTGTCTTTGTTCATGTGTGTGTGTGTGTGTGTGTGTGTGTGTGTGTGTGTGTTAAAGTTTGTTTGTATCTTTGTGTGTTGATGTGTGTGTGTGTGTGTGTGTGTGTGTGTGTGTGTGTTAAAGTTTGTTTGTATCTTTGTGTGTTGATGTGTGTGTGTGTGTGTGTGTGTGTGTGTGTGTGTGTGTGTGTGTTAAAGTTTGTATCTTTGTGTGTTGATTTGTGTGTGTGTGTGTGTGTGTGTGTGTGTATTTAAGTTTATTTGTGTGTGTGTGTGTGTGTGTGTGTGTGTGTGTGTGTGTGTGTGTGTGTGTGTGTGTGTTAAAATTTGTTTGTATCTTTGTGTGTTGATGTGTGTGTGTGTGTGTGTGTGTGTGTGTGTTAAAGTTTGTTTGTATCTTTGTGTGTTGATGTGTGTGTGTGTGTGTGTGTGTGTGTGTTAAAGTTTGTATCTTTGTGTGTTGATGTGTGTGTGTGTGTGTGTGTGTGTGTGTGTGTGTGTGTGTGTGTGTGTGTGTGTGTGTGTGTATTTAAGTTTATTTGTGTGTGTGTGTGTGTGTGTGTGTGTGTGTTAAAGTTTGTTTGTATCTTTGTGTGTTGATGTGTGTATGTGTGTGTGTGTGTGTGTGTGTGTGTGTGTGTGTGTGTGTGCGCCTTTTATTTATATATTCCTAGTATCGAGATACTTTGCATAAATGATATGGATGAGGATCAAAAGATGCAACGTGCAAAATAAATCGTTGAGGTAGAGACGTTACGGAATCCTACCAGAGAACAGAAGTATGGCTCTAGAGGATTCGCGTGGTAAGAATGAGAAAGAAAGGGAGTCCAGGAGTGAGCAGAAGGTGAAAGATGAAAAGACTAAATGCAGACACAGATTGGAGGGTTGGGGGGTGGAATGCCTCCCTTTCCCCTTCCCCTTCCCATTTTCAGCAGACAGCTTATAGGATACATTTACCTCTCTCTCTCTCTCTCTCTCTCTCTCTCTCTCTCTCTCTCTCTCTCTCTCTCTCTCTCTCTCTCTCTCTCTCTCTCTCTCTCTCTCTCTCTTCCTTCCATCGGTGTTATCACTAAATTATGTCAGTGAAAGACAGCTTTAATAATAAACTTTGGGAAACTGGTAATGAGGCAGTATACATTCAAACTTGTGGTAATTGCGCTGGGAATCACACCCTCCTCTCCCCCTTGTCCAAAGTGCAGGATTCGGCTCTGGAATGACAGTGTGGAGGTTGAAAGGAGGAGAAGAAGAGTGGGACTAAGTACAACGTAGATGAACATGGAGCGATTGGAGAATGAGAAATTGAGAGAATGCCAGAGACTGATTCCGTAGAAAGGAAAACAAGAGGGGAAACATGTACAAGGTGATAAAGTTGTTGAATGAAGAGGAGAGTCACAGGCCTAGGTAGTCTTTGAGAGTGAGCTACTTGGAAGGAGGTGGAGAGATAGACAAAGATGAAAGTGAAGAAACTTTGAAGTGAATGGAATGTAAGTGGCTGAGATGGCTGGAAGGAGAAAAAGAGGAAGGCATAGAACAGCTTCTAAGGGTAAGAGGAAGGGCTGTGTTGAGTGCATGGAGCCTGACAGAGTGAGATATTTATGAGAGTAAGGCAGAAGAAAGGAAAAAAGAGAAGAAAGGTCTAGAACAGTCTGGAATGGCAAGAAGAAGAGTTATTTGGAGAGAGGGAGGCAGGACAGACTAGACTAGAGCAAGAGAACGACCTATGCCGCTGGTAATGCTTTATACGATGGAAATCCTCTTGGACTCGAACCATAGCACGTAAACCACTGTAATTTCCAGTCCAAGAGCTCTACAACTAGACCACTGGGCATTATCATCATCATCGTCACTGTCATCATTGTCATCATCTTCACCATCATTATAATTGTATAATGTAGTAGTAGTAGTAGTAGCAGTAGTAGTAGCAGTAGTGATAGCATATTTTTCTATAGCTGCCAAGTGGATAGAGACTGGTTTAGCTCCTTCACCCCGAGGACGTCATTTTCACTCTACCATTGCCACAACCAGACGATTGTATTCACGGTAACAGTACGTCCCAGCAGTGAACGGGTTAATGAGGCCCGTATATAACCCATCCTGTTGGAAATGTCACTCCCAAGCTGAGTAATATCTTTCGATGGCACCGAAATTAAAAATAATAACGTTATAAGGTTAAGGAGAGATTGCTAGCTTTTGGAAGAGCCATTTTTCTCCTTGTTCATCCTTTCCCTGAGACTCATTAATCCTGCTACGCCAGGGTTATCTGCGTACTTCTGGATTGGGTCTGAACTGAAATAGACGGAAGGGGCATACATTGGCCATACATTGGCCCCTCCACCCCATCCCCTAATCTCATCCTTGGTCTTCCTCTGCCCAAATTACTTCTTGCTTTAACTGGTTTAATTTAACTGTTTTAAAAGATTTGCGACACATAAAACTCATTGCGATGTACAGTTAGTACTGTATATTAACTGCAAATATATGCATGTAGAAAATGAATGAAATAAAAGTACTGAGCTGTATATATTTTTTTTCAAAATTGGATCTCTCTTTCTGCCTTGCGGGCCGGTCAGACTCTTATACAAAGTTTGCTTCCCTCTTATACCTGTTTACTCAACAATACGGTACAACTGAGGAACAGTATATAAACCGCCAAAATCGGATGATAAAATAGGAATGAATGGGACTGAGCAAAAACTGATCCCCTACTTTAAAGTTCTCGTGATATCGATAGAAACATATCTAACCTTACTTGTTATTTTATGTGTATGAAAGTAAAATCAAGTTATTTAGTGCGTATCGTGGGCTTAGTAGGCTTTCTGGCACCATTACCTGAGCATCTTATTTTGCATATTACACTTTAATAATCTCCTTTAAGTTACGTCATTTAACAGTCCATACAGATGACATAAACATCACAAAAGAGGGGATGAACGTTCAGTATGCAGAAATAATCTGCAAAGGAAGGGGTGTCAGGGAGTCTCCTTAAGTGGCCCCAGTACGAGCCAGAGTTTCATCTATTTTACCCTTACCCTATGCAGGAAAATAATCGTAGCCAGTTCACTGTGGATGTAATACTTCGAAGCATTTATTTTCCCTTTTCTTTTGTTCTTGTTTTTTTCTTTTTTTCTTTTTTTTTTCTAAATATAGGGCACACAAACACTTCGATAAGAACAGTTCACGATGACACTGCTACTTGGGCTGGCTAGAAAATGTCATCACTGACAACAAAATGTCTTCGTTCGGTGTGAATTGCTGACATAATGGCTAACGAATGTGCTGTCCATCGACAAACAGTTCAGGCGTCTGCAAGGCTCCCAGCGTTGCCGTTTTAGTCGAAAAAAAAAAAAGGGCAATTGTTTTATTTTTGGAGAGAAACACAATTAGGTTCAGACACACACACACACACACACACAAGCAAAGACACAGTGACAGAGAACTATAGTGTCTGGGCGCGCGCGCGAGCTCGTGTGTGTGTGTGTGTGTGTATATATATATATGTATATATATATATATATATATATATATATATATATATATATATATATATATATTTGTGTGTGTGTGTGTGTGTGTGTGTGTGTGTGTGTGTGTGCGTGCGTGTGCGTGCGTGTACGTGTGCGTGTGCGTGTGTGTGGGGGGGGCGTTACGTCAGTGATGGCAAAGGATGTTATTCGTTGGGTAAAGAGAAGTTCATCAAGGAAGAAGAAGAGAAAGTTGTGGAAGATGAGGAAGGGAGGGAAAATGAGGGAGAGGTACAGGGAGAGAGGGAGTGAAAACTAGAGAAAGGTGGAGGGAGGGAGGAAAGATGAGGGAGATGTCGGGAGGTGTTGAGGAAGGGAGAGAATGTGAGGGAGGGATGGAGGGAGGGAGGAAACGTGATGGAAGGGTGGCGGGCATAGAGGTAGGATGGCGGGTAGGATGAAATGCGGGGGAGGAATGGAGGGAGGGAAGGGGGGAGGAAAGGTGAGGGAGGGGTAGAGAGAGAGAGAGAGAGAGAGGAGTGAAGGAGGAAGGGAGGAAGAATGAGGGAGGAGTTGAGGGAGGGAAGAAAAGGTGATGGAGGGATGAAGGAAGGGAGGAAAGATGAGGGTGGTAGGAAAGACGAGAGTGGGGTGGATAGAAGGAGGAAAGGTAAGGGAGGGAAGAAAGATGAGAGAGGGGTGAAGAGAAGTAGAAAAGGTGGGGAAATGGTGGAGGGAAGGACGAAAGATGAGGGAGGGATGGAGGAAGGAAGGAAAGATGGGGGATGGATGAAGGGAGGGAGGAAAGGTGAGGAAGGGGTGGACACACACACACACACACACTCTCTCTCGCTCTCTTTCGTTTGGGGATGAATGAGCAATATGGAAGGCAGGACACGATGCTGGCAGAGGAATATCGGCGAACTTTTGCCTATGGAGGATCACAGAGAGGGTACAATGGGAATGAGGGTGGAAAAATAAATGGGAGGGGTGGAGACGAAGGGGGAAAAAAGGAAATGTGGTTGGGGGAGAAAGAAAGTAAGAAAACGACTGGAAGAAAAAGAAGGAGGTGCATGGAGAGCGTGGAAACAAGATGGTGAAGCAACTAAAAAAGAAGTGGAGGGAAAGAGAAGGAAAGAGGTGGTTGGAAAAGGATGTTACTCTAAAGAGGAGTGAAAGAAATTGACAGGAAGAAAGAAAACAGTTGAATGGTGAGGATGCAAACAAGGAGAGTGAACTAGAGAGGAAAAGGTAGGGAAAAGATGGCAAGAAGTGGCTGGGGAATCATGTTACTAGGAAGAGTAGCGAAATACATAAGGAAATGTCAGGAAGACAAGAAACACTTCCATGGAGAGGGTGCAAACAAGGAGGAAGGGGAACTAAAGAGGACAGCACTGTGGAAGGGATGAAGGAAGGACTTAAGGATAATGTCAGTAGGGGAGCAAATAGCTGGCAATAGAAGAGTTCATTAAGGAGAGTGCAAGTGACTGTAGTACCAAATCCCTTAACTGCAAGGAGGGAGTGAGGAAAGGTGGGGGAGGTACAGAGAGAGGAAGGGAATGTGGAGAAGGGGTGGAGGGAGGGGGGGAAGGAAAGGTGAGGACGGGATGAAAGGAGGGAGCAGAATGTAATAATGTTATTAAGAACAATGAAATAAACATAATCTTGTTAAAGGGCATCGTATAATTGTAACAGGGGAGTAATTAGATGACAATACAAGGCTTCATTAAAGATAGTGTGAGGAAGAGGGTCACTGACCCTTCTCCCTTTCTCCCTTTAGTGCAAGATGTCTTCTTGTAGTTGAACATAATCGTTTCGGGATAAGAAGAATAATGTAAAGTTTTACGTACTGAAGGCTTAAGGGTGGCAAGGGAATTAATAGACAACAATAGAACACTTCCTTAAACAGAGTGCGTGGAAGTGCAATACGTAATCCCTTCACTACAAGAGGCTCTGTCCAAAGCTGAGTAATACTGTGTAGTGGTAACAAGACTGAGACACAAAAAGACGTTCTTGTACTAGCTTCCTGAATCCAAGGATGTATTTCTTATTGTTATTTTTTATTTACTTATTTATTTATTTATTTTTGCTACCGATACAATATTATTCGGCTTAGTTAAGAACTTCGAACAGGAAAGATTAGATGTTGTCATCATTAATCTTTTTAACACCAGGAAGCTCCCCTAAAACAGATAAAGATTATGCAGCAACAGCAAGAATGAACAGCAAATCTCCGTCATCGTACAGAAGGGATAAGGGGTCAAGATGATGTCGGTAGGGGAGTAAATAAACAACCAGACAGAGACAGACATAAATGGAAATGCAAAGGATAGCAGTACCTGTCACTCCACCTCAGACGATTTTCTGAGCTTGGAAAGAACCTCTTGTGATAAAGGGATCAAAAATAGCCTCCACGATCCTCTTCACTCTGATCATATTTCCATATTCTTGTTAACTCAGAAAGATTATTCCTTCAGCATAGAGTGGATCATTTCTGGAGAAGGAGTTTGAAACTATCTTCATCCATCCATCCATCATCCAATCCTACATTGCCCCATGAGGAGCGTAGGAGCCCGGGGCTAGGCAGTTGGTCCCGACATTTAAGATGAGAGTGACTAGCCTCACTTATCCCTGAGTGGCATTATATGAGCAATCAACCCCAACCACCCCTTGGATATAAACCTTCACCGGCTCAATCCGATTGGAGCGCAATAATTACCCACTAAACAATTTCCTTGTGGTGGTGGAGCTTCTGTTTTATTCTTGCCACCACAGACGATTTTTTCTTCGGTCTCTGGAGTAATTCTGGATGTGAGTTAATGTAGACTAAATAGTACAGCGCCATGCCTCTACCCCTCTCATCTCTCATCATTTCTGCCTCCTCTCCCTACCTGTTTATTGCCAGTCTACCCTCCTCCTTTCCCCTTCCATTTCCCCACCATCCATCTTCTACCCTCCTCTCGTCCCCAGTCATCTCCACATCTAACTTCTCTTCTCCTCTCTTCCCCTTTCATCTCCCCCTCATCCGGCTTTTCCACATCATCTATCTTTTATCCTCCCCTCTTCCCCTTTCATCTCCTCACCATCTTGCTTCTACCCTCCCCTCTTCCCCATTCATCCCCTCATCCATCCATCTTCCACCCTCCTCTCTTCCTCTTTAATATCCTTACCATCCAACCTCTACGCTCCCCTCTTTCCCCCTTTCGTCTCCCCACCATCCAACTCACCTCCCCCTCGTCTCTTTTAGTAGCTTTTATACTCCCTCCCACATTTCGTGATTCAGCCTACTGCCTCCCCTTTCTATCGTTAGTGCCCCGCCTAATTTCTCCATCACTCATATTCTTCTACCATCTCACCTTCTTTACCATATTTCTCTGTTTTGTACTAGAAATATTTTCTCTTCATGTTTTGTCAGCCAACGTACTTCCCCAACTTTCGTGTCCCAAACCTTTTCCCTTCCCTCTTCTCTCCCTCTCTCTCATTTATTTCTACAACCTACCTTCTTCTTCCCACATTTTGCGCCTCCATCTTATCTCCCCCGCCCGTGATGAGCTTCCTTTCAACCCCTCTTTCTTGTCACCCACTTTACCCCATCCCCTTTTCATAAAGCTAATACCCAAAATTCTCACCCCCTCTTCCCCACTCCATAAACCTATTAAAGTCATGCCATTCAGCTCACTCCCACTCTCCCTCATTTATCGTGCTTCCAGTCCCTGCCCCCCTCCCATATCTCCGCCTGTCTCATGTCTCATTATCAGATGTACAGTACCTGCCTCTTCACTTTACCAGCAGGCCTCTCACTGCCTTATCTCACACTCCCTCTTTCCTAACAGTCTACTATCGTACATCTCCCTACACCATCTTTCGTTCCCCCTTACCTTCCTCCACCCCATCTCTCTCTCTCTCTCTCTCTCTCTGCATGTATGTATGTGTGTGTATGTAATCGTATGTATGTATGTATGCATGTGTGTATCTGTATCTTTGTCCTTCAGTATGTCTCTGTTTTTGTCTAGCTGTCTGCCTGTTTTTCTGTCTGCCTGTCTGTCTGTCTGTCATGGGTTAGAGCAAAAGGTTTAATCCCCCCCTCCCCTCCAGTCACTTAAGGGCGAGTGGAAAGAGTGTGTGTGTGTGTGTGTGTGTGTGTGTGTGTGTGTGTGTGTGTGTGTGTGTGTGTGTGTGTGTGTGTGTGTGTGTGTGTGTGTGTGTGTGTGTGTGTGTGTGAAGAAGACCACCTCCTCTTGAATATTGCATGACGCTCTCTCTCCTTCCACACGTGTTATTGTCCCTCCCTCACTTCACCTTCCTCACTTTGTTTTGAGTACCTCTCACTCTTCGCTTACCACAGTTTTCCCTCATCTTCCATAGCCTTCCTTCATTTTTCCTTCATTTTACTCTTTTTCTCCTCCTCATCCCATTTTATCCTCTCCTTTCTCTTCCCTTCCCTTCTCTTATGTTCATTCTTCCCTCTCCTCACTCTCTCTTTCCCATGACCTCTCCCCATTCGTCTCTCTGCTCCTTTGTCTTTCTGCATTACAAATGATGATGATGATGATGATGATGTGCATTATCAACATATTTCTTGCTAGCATTTATAAAATATAGTTGATGTCCGTGACGTTAATAGCTTATTCACAGGCGGCAAAGAGAATATCCTTATGTCATTATTCTGACCAGGAAAGATATGATAATGAAGGAGATAAAATAAAGCCTCATAAGTCACCTGATCTGAATGAGATTTTTGCAGAACTAAAAGAGTAATAATAATAATTGAATCTCACTATAACTCAAATTTTCAGTAATATACTAAAAAGAGGGCTGTGCCAGCTCGACTGACGATTGCATGTATAATCCACAGTATTTACAATTCGCCAAATGAGAAAAATTAATGTCTCAGATGATAGACTAGTAAGTTAACTTCAATAATTTGGAAGCTTTTAGATTAGAACTAAGAATCCTTTAAAGACATGAGCTTGTAAACGACAGTCACCATGAACTTCTGGGTCACTCCTGCTTAACGTACTTTTGTCGTTGTACTCCCAGGTGTGCGAGGCATTGGGAGAAGATAAAGTAAAGAGAGGTTACTCTTAACTTTAGCAAAACAACTGAGTACCTCATTAGGGACGAATTATGAAATTTTGATTGTATGGATGGGATGGATTAAAAGTAACGAAAATGTCTTAACTCATGGCAAGAGCATGTACTGTAGAGTTACTATAAATGAGGTAATATCTGACCGTGGAAGAGCATCAAGTGAGGTACCTCAAGGATCCTTTGTTGATGATATAAAATTTTTAATGTACAGTACTGACGTTCATTTAAGTGTTAGCATTAACAAAAAAAAATCTGCAAATGGAACAAAAGTTGATAGAGTAATAAACACATAGAAGAAAGAGTAGACCTTCAGAGCGGCCAACACAACTATCTGAGCAGTCGATAAAAAGGTCACAGACATTTAATGCAGAAAAAATGTTGTCGTGTCATTAAACCAGAAGGATTTTATAGATACAGACTGACAGGGTTGGAATCTGGTGTTAGTTAGTTAAAAAATATCTAGGTTATTGTGCATTATGGTTGTGTATAGACTAAGGCAAGCAAGTTTTTTTTATTAATACCAAATGGTGTGAGTAATTTTATGGCCACTCTAATGCTACAGTTTTACCATGATGAAGTTAGACGATTTATTGATAGTGTAGTTCTGTCCACCAGGTTACTGGATGGATATAATTGCGTGGGAAGTGTTCAGAGAAATAACGACGAATCTGCCATGTGAGGATAGACTTTAAAAAATTGATTTCGTAGCCATTTGAGAGTCGAAGAGTAAGGGGTAACATAACAGAGGTGTTTGAGTGAATGATGGACGTAAAGAAGGTAACGATTATTGGTATGGTATTGATTATGAGTAGCCAGGATAGAACCAGGTGAAATGGATTAGAAGAGAAAAGTTAACTTTAGAAATGATATTGAGAATCACTTGCTTGATAATCGAGTAGTAGACTAATGTATGAAGCGACCAAAGAACATGATAATATCACTTTCATCGAAGACTTCACCAAAATATTTAAGAAATATGCATGTAACAGAGGTTGGCTTTAAGGGTGTCTGAATTGCATGGGAGTCAAAATGCGGTAAAGATAAAGTGAAGATTATTAAAACAGTTTCCAAGATTATTTCCCAATATGGTGCACTCAAGAATATTAAGCTTTGTTTTATTTTCAATACAAGGATAAGAGAAAACGGATCTGTAATATATTTGTGGATGAGTCGAACAAGTTACCTAATGATGATAATATATAACATTTGGACAGAGCTTCAGTTATGAGGTAGAAAAGAATTCGAGTGAAATGGATTGATAAGCTTGATAAGAGTATGAGTGAAATGAACTGGGTATGTACAAAACTCCAACCAGTCACTGCAGCCCTTGACACAGAATTTTGACTTTTTTTTCGGTTCTTTAGCAGCAACGTATGTCATGTTCTTTAATATTTCCAAAACATTTCTCGTGAGTTACCAATGGACAGGAAATGTTTTACTAGGAACCAAGTGGTCTACTGTATCATCTCTTCTGCTTTTCTTCTCCTGTGCTCACACACGCTTCTCATTTTTTCCCTTCATCTCACATACTAATCCTTCATTCCCCACTCCTTCCTTACTCTCCCTTAATTTACCCCTCTCTTCAGATACCGTCCCTTCATTTTACCCCCTCTACCTTGTCCTTTCCTTCATTATCCCCTCTCTTCCCTGTCCCTTCCTTCGTTATTCACTCTCCTGTTACCCTTCCGTCATTTTTCTCTCTCTTCCCTGACATTTCCTTCCTTCTTCCCTCTCTTCCCTGACCCTTCCTTCATATATCCCTCTCTCCCCTGAACATTCCTTTACTCTTCCCTGTCTTCACTGACGCTTCCTTCATTTTCCCCTCTCTTCCCTGACACATCCTTCATTCTTCCCTCTCTTCCTTGGCTCTTCCTTCATTCTTCCCTCTCTTCCTTGGCTCTTCCTTCATTCTTCCCTCTCTTCCCTTATCTTTCCTTCATTCTTCTCTCTCTTCCCTTATCTTTCCTTCATTCTTCCCTCTCTTCCCTTATCTTTCCTTCATTCTTCCCTCTCTTCCCTTATCTTTCCTTCATTCTTTTCACTCTCCTCCCTCACCCCTCTTTTTATTCCCCTCACACTTCCTTCATCGTTCCTCCCCGTCCCATCTTTTATTCTCCCTAACCCTTCCTTCTTCCCTCCTTCCCCTCATTTACTTTCCCCATTATTCTTATCTCCTCTCCTCCTCCCTTTACTGACTCGTCCCTACCCTCTCTTCTCTTTTCTGTCCATTTATTTTTAAAGAAGTTCCTGGATATAATGACTACCTCCAGCACAAGGCGCCTCAGTACACAATGGTGGTGTTACGGTACACTGGTAGAAACAAGCAGGTACGTTTTCCAACAGAAGTACCACTCCATATCCGTTAATGAGGATATCTGTGTGAACTTCTTGTAAGGAATAAGAACACAGTAATATTATAAGGGACATAGTTGCGGCTAACCAGTCATTGTGCAATACACATATATATCTTGGGTCATTTTCGGTGATACCACTATTGTCAGAAAAAACATGAATTTTTGCAGGTATCTGTAAAGCTTATCAGTGACACACAGATATGCCTTCGTATCATGAGTTACATAGATATAATACCTCTGTAGCTACCTAAACCAACTTTATGTTCAATAGAAGATACAAGGTAGATATGTATGACAAAAAAGTCAGTCACAGACGCTCATTACCTTATGATAAGGAGTACAGGAAGATAGTTCACAGTTATGCATATGGTGCGACGTAACTAGAGGATACGGGAAATATGGATACATCAATGTATAAAATTCATTTGATACCATATACAGTACAGTTTGTTACATGAAAAACCAATTCGCTTCGTTTGA
>NC_136992.1:9586143-9596143 GCF_032717465.1 Coenobita brevimanus | reverse complement strand
CGGTTGCGTGTGGTAGGCAAGGTTTTTTGGGTGTATTCCTTGTCAGTTGTGCTGTGCTGGTGACTGATCAACAAAGCTGTGGTCATTTGGGCTTGTATTTCGTATTCTCGTCGGTTAAGAAAGCTCCCAACACCTCTTCCTAAGCGATTTATTTAAAATATGGGTAGTTAATATCTTTTTGTACGTTATTTATGCATAGTATGGCGATCTGTGTATGTAACACAAATGAGGATAGTAAGGTGTGATAAACGAAATAAATCACTTTGGAAAAGGCGTTAGTGACCTTCCTCAACCTACGAGAATACAAACTAGGGTGTCATTGTGTTTTAATTTCTTCACTACAATGGCGTGGTACTGGAGAGGGACGCCTGCATGTGGTGGCATCGATATCAAATTAGACGGTTCAACTGTCTAGTTATACAAATGTCCCTCAAATGCTTCCCTGTCCCCCGAAAGGAGGATGGTGGACTGCAAGACAAGAGCAAGCTCAGCCTACAGGTCACCGGGTTAACATTTCAGATGAGCCTGGGGCCACAACCAAAACAACAGCAAGAACAACAACAACAACTACTACTACTACTATTATTATTACTGCTACTACTACTACTACTACTACTACTGGTACTGCTACTACTACTACTACTACTACTACTGCTGCTACCACCACTACCACTACCACTACTACTACTACTACTACTACTACTTCTACTTCCAGTACTACTTCTGCTTCTACTACTACTACTATTACTAACACCACCACCAGCACCACAACAATGAAGTATTGTCGCCTTTCTTAAGCTACCACCCCCAGACACACACACACACTCTGTCTCTCGTCGTCTGTCTGTCTGTCTGTCTGTCTGTCTGTCTCTCTCTCTCTCTCTCTCTCTCTCTCTCTCTCTCTCTCTCTCTCTCTCTCTTAGGAAGAGCGTCCAGTAGTGAAGGTTTTAATATAGGTCATTATCTAGCCTCTCCTCCAATCTCATTATAGTCATCTCGAGATAACGTGGATGAAAAATATGTAATCATCATCCTATTCAATGTTTATTAAGATTATTATATTGTCTTTCATGCATGTGTATTGTGGTCAGTATGAGGCTTTTATTTTGCCTGAACCATTATGCCTTTGAAATCCTGGCCTCGAATTGTCAATTAAGGAAGTTCCCTAACACCTCTTCCTTAGCGATTTATTTTTGAATTTGGGTGATTGATATAATTTTGTACGTTATTAATGCTTTATGATTTGATATATTACAGACATGGAACATTGTAAGTTACGTAGAAAGACTTTTTTCTTCCTTCAAAACGCGCATTGAATTATGCATGTATTTTAGAGACAATTTTGCACGATACGTTTACCAATCCCAGACTCCGGTGACTCATTCTTTGTTAAATAAAATAGCTTATCGTTGGCAGAAGGGGAATGCTTGAGGTGTCCCGAGATTGAGAGGGTTCATGATGCCTGTATTGACGCTCAGACCCGTATTCTAGTCTGTTAAGGAAGCTCCTTAGCACCTTTTCCTTAGTTACTTATTTTCCTGACTCCCCATTAATATTTTTTTCTTCTCTGATTTTCTTCATGAGGCCATAGGCTGCATGAGAAACAAACAAAAATACAATAACCGCTCAAATACAGAAATAAATTTCCTTCCTTTTTTCAGTTTATTTCACGTAGCTCAGTGGCAGAAAAAACAATCCTACGGCTCTACAACCTTTCCACAGCATCCCTTCGAGATCAGCACCATATTCCAGTGCCATATCTCATCTTACACCTAAGTGTGTGAAGGGATGGTAATTTTAGGTCAAGTTAAAGTGAACAGAGGAGACTGTAGCTCCAGTCAAAACTAGTGATAGACAGTATGGTTTTCGCCACGAAAGATTCAGTGTTGATATCCTCCATCTCTTGACTAATACCATCCATCAGTCAGCTGACCAACATGGGGAAAACTATGCAGTAGCCCTTGATATTTCTGAAGCTTTTGACAGAGTGTGGCACCATTTCCTGCAGTCCAAACTCCCTTGCTATGGCCTGTCATCTTTTGTTCAACTGACTTCCTCATATCTCAGCAACAGAAAGTTAAGAATAAAAGTAAATGAGTTATATTCCAATTTCCACTCGAATAATGCCGGCGCGCCATAAAGATCAGCACACGGTCCAATCCTGGCCCTAAAGGATATTAATGATCTCTTATCTGTCACCCTTAATCCCATTCACTCATATGCAGACAACTCTACAATTCACAGTTCAATCACACTTAAACGGCCATTCACAAAGTTTGCTGTCACAAACTCACAACTCAGTACAGCAATCTCCATAAATCAAGACATATCTAAGGTTACTGAATGGGAACAAAACAGCACTGTATCATATAATGCTAGGAAAACGAGATTTATACAATATACTAACAGGCAGATATTGCATGATTCTTATATTTCTGTCATTCTTACTAATATTTCTATCTCTATAAGTGTTAACATTCTTGGTGTCTCACTTAAGAATGCCCTCAGCTAGACCTCTCATATCAGATCACTTGTTTATTACCGTTTCAAAGAAACTTGGAATGTAAAGAGTCCGTAACTTCTTCACTGACGAGCAGTTAGCTATAAATTACAGGAGTCATGTGCACTCTCAGCCGGAATATTACTCACCATTGTGAAGTAGATTTGGAGAGGCTGCGTTAAAGCAACTGGACAAAATTCAGAACAAAGCTGTAAGAATTATTAATAACTCTGCCATTACAAGTGAACAACCTCCCCTACAAGTAAGAATTAATTTTTCCTCTCTTGCATTTTTCATCAGACTCTTTTATGGCAAATGCTCAGACGAGGTTGCATTCATTGTGCCACCCCTCCACGCCTTCCCCCGCTCTACACGGGCATCTGGCAGCGCTCATGACTAAACTCTTACACCTGAATACTGCGTGACTTCTGCCTCCCAGAATGCCTTTATTCCCCGAACCTAATCTCTTTGGAATAGCTTCCCCCCAAACTTCAACCTACAGCTGTTCAAGTCCAACTGTTACGGATTTTTCATGATTGGAGGACACCTGTAATCTGGTGTATGGAATATTTATTTTTTTCGCTTCATCTGTTCATCCTCTAAACAAACAATAAACTTCCTGACAGCAAGAGAATACCTTCCTCAGGTTCCTATGACTCACTTGGCTGCATAAAATGGCTTGGCTTTAGCAGGAAATGAATACTGAACTTGTCCAGGACTCGTATTTTCGTCGGATGAAGGAGCTCCATAACATCTTTTCCTAAGTGATGCATTTTTTACTTCACCTGACTCTCCTCTTCTGTATTACATAAACCCTTCAAGTACCGCCATACTCGGCATAAACCACACACCTTACTGCCCTTTTCTGTGTTATGTACGTTTTTCAAACCGTCATACCCTGCATTTATAAAGTACAAAAGGCTATTGACCACCCAAATGCAAAAATAAATCGCTAAAGAACAGGTGCTAGCGAGCTTCTTTAACCAACGAGAATAGGAGCCAAGGACTTGAAAGGATTAATGGCTTCAGTGTTAACACACTCAAGTTCCTATGACTCACTCTCAGCTGCGTAGAATCGCTTGGCGTTAGTGGAAAACATACTGAAGCTGTCCATACCTTGAGAGGGCAGTCGGAAATGTTACACTAAAACATGTAATATATAAAGAATGATAAACAGCAAAAAGAACTCCTCTGTTCAGGGATTCGCTCTTCAGATTCTCACGCCAGAATACCAAAAACTTGAATCCTACCACGTCCTGTTTCCTTCAAGACAAGTTATTACCACCGCCAAGGAGGTTATTTATTTATTTATTTTTGCTTGGTTTGATTTTTTTCTGTTTGTCCCTTACTAATATTGTGATGACGGGAGTTGTGTGAGGTGTGGCGCTGACGGTGGGATGGAGGTTGTCCTTAGAAATCTTGTGTGTGTGTGTGTGTGTGTGTGTGTGTGTGTGTGTGTGTTTGTGAGACTGTCTGTCTGTCTGTCTGTCTTTGCCTTTGTGCGTGCGTTCGTGCATGCATTCATGTATGTATGTATGTACGTATGTATATGTGTATGTAGGGGAAGGCATATGAAATGTGGGGTGGGAGGAGAAAAGCAATATAACAACCTGGCACAGTGGTGTGGAGTGAGCCGGGGTAGGGGTGGTACACCCTGTACAGTGGTAAGGACGTGGTGAAGGCTTTGGTGAAGTCTCCAAGCAGAAGACACAGCAGAACAAAAGAGTAGGGTTGAATCACTCTCCTTCACTGGAGTGTCCCCCCACTTCCACCTTACCTCCTTAGTTCTGAGTTTACAAATAGACTTCAAATTTCCTACAGTATCTTTACAATCCAGAATCTTTAATTTACTAAGAGTGTGTTGTATGTCAATTGTAAAAAACTCCATCCTGTAGAATATAGATAAACTTAGTGACACTGTTTAAAACTTGAAGTCTGTCTACTGAAGCGGAACATGGAGAGGTGGGGTTGGGAGGACGGACCGTTGCAGGCATCTAACAAGACAAGGGGAAATTAGGGAGCTATTGTAGGATAGTATAACGAAACAAAAGTCTTGTATTTTCCTAGTGCTCTGCTGATATGGGAAATGAACAGTCTTATCTGAAAATATGAACTAGGCTGTGATTTGACTTATACAAGCTCAAGTATATTTATTAGTTTATTTACAATATACTCAGTATATTAAGATGTGCATAACATACATGAGTAAACAGTGGTCATACACAGTGATGCAAAGTTAGTATACTGAATTTTCACCTGAATAAAATCTATTTTTATAATATACATCGACATCTAGAAACACGCACAGTAAAATATCTGACAATCATACACAAAATCATGAGTGATGTGTATCTAACGAAACAGTTTACAGTGAAACAGTTAAAGGCTGCATGATTTAGTACAAATGCTGACAAACACATAAAGCAACATGGGATAGGATACCAGCAAGAAATGGTTACCAGAACAAAAAGGTATTTTCTCTAATACATTTACACACAAATAACCGTGTACTATGCAATGGTTCAGGGACTATGACTTTAAGTATATCCATTCAGTTTCATACTCGTATGTATTGTGTATTTTTTGTGGCAAACCAATGAGACACTTGAGAATTATGTATATTTATAATTTGTTTGTGGTACATTTTTATACAGGTATATTGCACGTCGTATTACGTATTCATGTTTTGGCATTATGGCACTTATTGTCTGATAAATATTGTTATTTATTTACCACCTATTGAGTCTCATATTTCAATGGTTCATCACTACAGACAGTGGTTATTAACTGTAACGAAGTTTGTCTTAATTTATGCTTAAGTTGAATTCTGATATGTTTCAAATCATATTTTTTCGAGTCCCCAAACTGTGCCATATAAATATGTATTAATTATTGTTCCCTTCTCTAAGATATATAATTTAAGTCTGGCCACAACTGCAATGTATCTGGTGTCACAGTATCATGATTGCTCAGTTGGTTGAATTATGCCCACAAGAAAGTAGATGCCAGAATACGAGTAATTTACCCACTGGCAAAGAACACACGTAAAAGTCTGATATGACCAGTTTAGATTCGGTACAAATATTTCAGAAGTATCTTGTAATCTCAGATAACTTACTAACCAATCAGCGGGAATCATAATGTCAACGGATCCTCCGTTGTATTCAGTAATACCATAATATTGTAGTAATTCAGTCTCGGTGATACACAGCCTTAGATACATTTGACTCGGGCACCTGTGTGGGTAAGTTCAGGGCTAAACAGGAAGGTAGGACTGAAAATCGTACCTCACACAGACTTACTATCCATTTCATGGACCGTGTATCATGGTTTTTCTCAAATATCTTTCAAACTAATCAATTGATCGGTATGATACTTTGACACAGTGTACATGACACCTCCCGCTAATTTTTGGTAATATACGGCATTGCCAAGTGGTGTTACTGAAGGCGTTTACTCTTGACGTTTAAAGGCAAAGTCGCGTGAGTCGCCCGACTAATCAACACAATCTAACGTCCACTACCCCCATCCCCTTCCTCTCCCGCCCTACCTCCCACCCTCTCCCCCCTCTCCCTCCCTACCGCCCACCCTCTCCCCCTCTCCCTTCCCCCTCCTCATTTCCCCCTCCCCCTCCTCACTTCCCCCCTCAACCCTCATTCCTGCTGGCCTTCCCGGGGCCCCCTCTGTCCACTCTATCATGTTATAATGATTAGTATCGGGTATCATAAATACAGTATGTTGTTGTTTGTAGAGTCTGTGTTCATTTAATCATTGTTATTGTATGTCCTGAAGTTATATAAACGGGAGTTGACTAAAGAGCGTATGACCGTCACCTTATTCACCCAATATAATGTGCCTACTATCACGATCTCTTAATTCCTTTACCCCCCATATCGACGTGTTTACTACGAGCAGGTAAGATAAGGTATCCAAAATTAAATCACACAGTTTAACTTACAAACCAGTACGGTACGGTATATAATCAACACAACATAATAGGGCCGTAGTGGATTTATGAAATTCTCTCTCTCTCTCTCTCTCTCTCTCTCTCTCTCTCTCTCTCTCTCTCTCTCTCTCATAATAAACTTAACCATTAGCCTATTATGGTCGTTAGGTCAGACCACGCTATATCCTTTTCATTAAGAACTTTCCAGTTATCTGCTACTACTGAATAATATAATGGTAAACGGTATTTTATTGCATATTGTATGTTACATACAGGTACTGGGGGGAATGCTGAGAGAAAGAGAGAGAGTGAAACAGTGAGACAAAGGGAGGGAGGGAGAGAGGGAGGGAGAGGAAGGAGATGGGGGGTAGCGGACGTTCGTTTGTGTAGATTAGCCCTGCAGGGCTCACGCGACTTTGCCTTTAAACGTCAAGAGTAAACGCCTTCACTAACACCACTTGGCAATGCCGTATATTACCAAAAATTAGCGGGAGGTGTCATGTACACTGTGTCAAAGTATCATACCGATCAATTGATTAGTTTGAAAGATATTTGAGAAAAACCATGATACACGGTCCATGAAATGGACAGTAGTATTCCGACAAATTTAAAATACCATTTCAGTTGATTCATCAGTTAATTGAAGTTTCAACATTAAAAGAGTGTATTTACACCGTGTTCCATCCACACCAATTTTATTTGCCCAGTTCTGGACACAAATGTAAAGCATGATAAACACATTACCAAACATTTGAAAAATCACTAAGGATATGAGTCAGGAGCAATTCGCTATCCAGAATATATGTTCGCTTCTTGCACAAACTAAGTGTTATGGTGCATCACTGAACACTTAAGCAACAATTTTAGTTTTAAAGATTTGTTCATGGGAATTATCTTGGGAAACAATACAAAAAGACACATCACTAAAGGTGAAAAAAATACAACAGTTGGTAAGGCTTGTGAGGTGGAGTCAGAATTTCGAGAACTTGAATGATGTATGAATGTGTGGTTAAATTTCACTAGGCATTCTGTTGATAGTTCGACTGCTTTTGTAATTATCGTTCCTTATTGACTGCTGTTACTTCTCCTTCTCCTTAGGTGGGAAATGATGATGATTTTGGTTAAGATTTTTTTTTTTTTTGCTAGAATCTGAAACCAGCAGTATCAAGAGGGACATAATTAACCCATCCGTGCAGTTTTTCCCGTACAGGATGACGTAATACTTCTTAAAAAGTTTCTTACGAAGGAAAGAACCCTCATGTTTGAACCTACTGTATGTGCATCGTGACTATGACCTGGTAGGTGATGGGTAGTACACAAAGACTCTCACATGAAGCAACCTTGGGCAGTCGTGGTTGAAGTATTTCAAGTTGACTTTTTTGTATTGATTCTTGCAGCCATTTGGCAATAGTATTAAATTTACCGGTACCAGAAATCATAATAACGAAGTAGTGAGCCTCCTCAGTTTTAAGAGTTCTATTGAAGCTTAATAAACTTTCTACAGGCGACATGATCATAACAGAAAGGATATCACTGGGCTGAAGCAGTTACATTCACCTTTCACCATTTTCACTAATCTGTACGTCCATGGTCAGTCGTCCAGTGCAGTAGAGGACAATAGCTGATCATTTGCACCAACTCTGCAGCAAGTAATTTTCGTTACCTGTCTTTGTGTTTCTGTATTGTCATATTGGCGGTAGATCTGTTCAGCCATGTACCCTTGTGGGCAGATAAACCAATAGTCCCATTTGTTTGTCTGCTGAGTGTCATTGACCACTCCTGGCCAAGCACCTTGGGAGAGAGCAACATCCTGACAGTCAAGCGAGTCCACCACCCAGTTAACCACGGGATAGCAAATAGCGTCCAAGTGTTCAGTGTTATCCCAGCTGACATCAAGACCTTTCCCACCAAAGTCGTAAATACTTGTAATGACGTAACCGGGGCTGCAGGGTTTGGCATACATTGGGTCCATAGGCGCTGAATCCGACTTTGTACCAGTCTCGAAGGGCAGGGCATGTTCAGGGAGTGAAGGCCTTGTGCACACCAGCCAGTCAATGTCACTCATCTCAGGTGCACCAATTCTCAGGGCCAATCCAGTGAGGCCATAGTTCTTGTCGCAGCCTTCCTCCTTCTTGATTATTGTGTCGTAGGTAACTGAAGCTGTTGTTGTTGTTGGTGGTGGTGGCGTTGTAGTTAATGTTATTGCTGTTGTTTGTGGCGGTGGCGTTGTAGTTATTGCTGTTGTTGTTGTTGTCTGTGGTGGTGGAGGAGTTGTTGTTGGTGGTGGTGGTGGAGGCGTTGTTGTTATTGTTGTTGTTGATGATGATGGTGTTGGTGTAGGCGATGTTACTGTTGTTGTTGGTAGTGGTGGAGGCGGTGTTGCAGTCGAGATTTCTGGTTTTGCTATCGAATCTGAAATGTATGTGCATGGCTTTATTAATATAATGGTGTTATTTAATTTCTTTCACCAAATCATTAAAGATTTTGGTAGACTGTTTGGGGTGGAAGGGTATAGATTTAGTTTTCACATACCCCTTTTCTACAAGAGATCTTCCCCAAGCTGAACGAAACTGCTCAGAAGAAGGAAGAATTAATGAACTTATAAAATAAATCAAAAGACGAAGCCCTGAAAAGAGTTAGTATCCCAAGAAAACGAAAAAGGGGAAACGAAATCAGTACTCTTCACTCCGATATGCCTGGACACCTTTATAGTGGTTTGATACTTTTACATAACAGAAGGGATCACTTACATTACTAACGTTAAAGGAATTGGTATGTATTATTCATAACCACATTAATTGTACTGTAGGTGGCCAAGGAGGCTTTGTATTACCTTTTTGTGGCGATTTTGTATATTACACATATTATTTTGTATTTTTACACCATTTTTATACCGGGCGTTTGTAGTAATATCATTTAGAGGAAATTGAGGCTCCAAATGCAAAATAGGTCGCTCAGGAAGGTGCTACAACGTCTCCAAAGCCACAAATTACGACCCTGGGACTGGATTTGGACAGTTGTGTAGGTCAAAATAAAAAGCAAAAAAGGAAAAACCAAAACCAAAAAAAAAAAAAAGAGGGTACCCTGTTTTACTAGGCCATGTCCTGGGCTGCCGGTGTCTCAGCATGAAACAGAATATAGGTGGCATTAAGAAGTGAGCTAATAATCTAAGCATTCACACGACCGTCCACTCTGAGTCATAATACATTCAATTCCGGCCACAATATGAATAGGTCCAAGATAATTGATTTCCTAACAGACAATGAAATTGTCACCAAGAGAATACAACTGTGAATCCATGTTCAGTCAGCGTTATTTTTCAATTCCTCGCACCTATCATTTTCGGTATAGGACAGACTTCTGAAATACTGCTCTGTTTACCTCACTTCCATAATTAAATTGGGCGGTCCGTATGTTGCGCTCCTCTTCCACATCGTCACGTGATGCTAGGACAACTCAGTTAGCGTTATTAATGTCTACCCTGCATGATTTATTTATGTTCTGTTCTCCCCCTGGGGAGGGGGAGGAGAGTACTTCTTCAGTATCTGTATTTG